>NC_039263.1:0-72500 GCF_003368295.1 Carassius auratus
TCACAGAGAGAAAATGAGACAGAGAGAGAGAGAGAGAGAGAGAGAGAGAGAGAGAGAGATACTCCTGCAGTACTTAATCAACATTTCCTGAGGTCTGCTCTGGAAATGCCTAAATAGACAATACACAAGCAGGGGAAGAAACATTAATCACTGTATCCCAGGCTTTTGTGTGTGTGTGTGTGTGTGTGTTTGTTTGTGTCTGGTACTACTGCACACAGTGGCTAGCGTACGTGAATCCATCATCTGATTAGCATGAGGTAATGACAGGTCTGTGTAGAACACTGTTATTAATGTGGTAAACAAAGCTTGTTTAATGCCATGGTTAGTCTTGTACTAAATAAGAACTAGTATTAATTTTATATTCAAATTTTCATTAAACTGATAGCACTGTATGTGGCAGATTTGATTGTTCTTTTAAATTTAAGATACATCATTTCTTTTATTGAAGTTAATTCAGTCAAATAAGTTCTTTTACAGATAATAAGAGAAACTGTCAGCACTGTACAACACATAAAGATGGCCTAGGGCAACAGACAGAGGCCCTAAGCCTTCTCTTTCTCCGGCTTGGAGTATTCTACCGCCCCTTTTTCTTTTTGTTTTCTACTGAGTGCACAGAAGCCCTGCCAAAACCCCTGTGTTCTTGCTCATAGTAAGGATGATAATAAAAAGAAGCATCTGCTTTGGGCTCCACTGACTGGCTACTAATGGCTTTTCTCAATGGCAAACTGGGTCAACAGAGTTTTTGAGAATTGTGAAATTGGACCACAGAGGTTTCAATGAAGGCCGATTTCCTTCCAATTTCCAGTCTCGATTTAAGCATTACAACTGAACAGAGCCCATAAATCACACAGAGAATACAGTCATTGAGGAGGTCCAAAAGCTACACAAGTTGTAATATCATTCTTTGTTGTCATTCGTCTAACAATTATTCCTGCTGTCCATCACAATAGACTTTAGTTCAACTTAGGCAGCATCCACAAAATTGGAGAGAGCGGGTGTAATTGCAGCACAATTCTAAATGTTTTTTTGCTTATTTATTCAGAAATGTGTGGAGTTTAATGTGGTAATTCAATTCATAACTTTCATAAACTCTGATACAATTGAATTCAAGTACACAAAGGCCAGAAACCTATACATTCTATTGTTAATTATTACAAGACACATCCTCAAATACTAAACTTATCTTCAGATTAATGACATAAAACTAAACAAAGACTGTCAGCAAAATTAAATCAACTCCAAACTTATGAAAGGCGGTGTTGAATGGATGGATGGACTGAATGAGACAATAAAGTCTGTGAGATCTAAAATAACTTTGACAAAAACATCTCAGCCTCATCCACTAAAGAGTGTCACTCACAAAATATTTCCAGGTGCTCTTTAGGCAATTATTTTGGCCTATGGAAACCTAGCTGTTGAGGACTGCTCAGGACTCCATTGTTCTCTACCTAGAGGTGAGGAACTATGAGAATCGATGGGTGCCAGCTAGGACCTCACTCTTCTGTAGTGCATTCTTGGAGAGGCAGATGGGAAGAGGATACCCTCCATTCCTTCACCATGATAAAGAAAAGCCTGAGACCGGGTTGCCTCTCAAATGCCTCAGTGAGAGAAACCAATATCATTAGCGACACTGGAGGAGCAGACAGGATGAAAAGATCCCAGCCAATGAATGGGCTACTGGGTGTTTGTTTTTGTAGTTTTTTTTTTCCTGCAGGGGTCGAGAGGGGCCAATGGGCACAGAGTAGCTTCTCAGACTGCAGATGGCGGCTTCTCATTGTTTTTAATGGGAAAGTGTCACAGAGCACTGCAGACACCCACCCTCGGAATGCTTTCGAAATGCTCAGGCAGTAATGTCGTCCAGACAGATGGGTTGGTTTACAGTTCACCATTTTTTTTGTGTGTGTGTGGTGGTGTTGTGAATGTCACCACAGATTAAGCAACACAGACTCTCTGAGCTCTGAACAAAATGTATTTTCCAGCCAGAGTTTTAATGAAACGCATAACCTATAATTTTATTGGAACATGAGATGCGCTCATTGTATCGTCATGCTTGGCGACGAGAAATTACTGTAACATTTGTGTTTGTTAATGCAGTCAGGATGTCAGCATCCTGCTTCCTGTTTACTCATGCATGTGCATGTCATTCTTGACATTACTGTCAGAAAGCAGAAAATATACGTCTAATTTGTAAATGAATACATACACATTAAAACCATATTGATGTACTGCAGTCGTGCGGCTAATATATTCACTACCAAACTGCAGTGTGGGTGCTAATGCAGGTGGCTGTCGCTCTTCCCGCGTCCCTGCAAGCAATGGGGCTCTGCGGCTCATCTAAAACAAACAGGTCGCTGCGGCAAATCTACAGTGAGTCACGGGGCGTCTCTGGCTCTTTGAAACGAGGATCAAAGGCTTGTCTATAGTGCCAGGCTCGCTGCCTCTGTGCCGAATATTCATGAATAACACGACATCTGTCTACAACTAGACACACTGATGTAGACAGAGCACAGAAAGGTGATATTTGTTGCCAGAAACTGAAGAAGGGGCTTCCAAATGCTGGAGAACAAACAGTTGGGCCATTACAGGCCCATGCAGAACAAGCATAGCCTGCAGGAAGTATAATAACTGTTCGAAACATTTTAGAAGAAACTGAGCCAATGTATTTCAAGAAAATGTCAAAATAAACAGTAATGAAAATGTTACACAGTAATGAAGAATGATTGACTTCATTACTATTCCTTATTTTTTGTAGCTGATTTTATTAAAATCACTCAGACACGCACCTTAATCAATAGCAATATCTCAATATTGAATGCAGGTGTTCTTATTTCAGCGTCTGGTGTTAATATCAGTTTAGTAAAGACTTACAGACAAATTCTTGAAATGGAGAGTCAAGACTGCCAAGAATCTTCTGTAATCTGCACTAGCACTAACTTTACACATTAGCTTTTAAAATTAAAGCACTTATAGCCAAAATAATAAACTAAATAATAAAAGTATAAATAATAAAGAATATACTTAAGTGTGAAATAAATGTTTTCTGACAATAAATTGCAAGTGAATTGCAATTTAATGAAATTGTATTATAGTTTAAATTGATATTAAATTAAATTAGTTGAACTTTCGAGTGCTTTTTGACCCACTTATGTAGGATTTTATGTACATCTTCGTAATCTCTTTTATGAAAAATGTTTAAAATGTATTGCTGCATGTACTGACAACCATTTATGTTTAACTAAAATATACTTTAATGTCCCTTCTATTGAACTTGTATGTGATGTATTTAAAATATTTGTAATTGCACATTTAAAAATTACAAATTACAAGTTGCAATTTAGTGTAAAATATATTAACTTTAAAATATATTAACTTTAAATATAAAACCATCAAAAAATGTACATATTTAAAAGCCTAGCAAAAAAAAAAAAAAAAAAAAAAAAAAAAACATTAACATTTTAATGTACTTCAAAGTAAAACTTCAGTTTGTTCATTAAAATTTATGTGTAATGAAATATGTTAAGAAACACACAGTAGCCACAGAAGTACACTCTTTAAGTACATGCTCATTTCAATAATATATTGTATAAAAGTATATTAAACTTTTAATATAGAAGTACAGTACAAGTAAAAATTCTATAGATTTAAGCACACTCCTTTTTCACAAGGGGATGGCACAGACGTTTTTTTATTAGTAGTACGGCACTAAGGTCAAATGTCAAACTTCAAAGATGGCACCTGTTGCCTGGCTTGAATGTCTGAAAAAATAATGAGGTTTGTGAGAGGTCAGGGAGGTCGGAGGTCTTTACATGAGCAATTTGGGAAGAGTGTGTGACACATGATCAGGGAGAGATAACAGCCAAATGACAGTTCAAAGATGCAGCTCTTACCTTCAAATGGGGGAATGCTGCTCTCTTTCGTATTTTGTGCTTTACCTGTGTGCGTTGAGTTGAAGCATTAAGTCTAAAGGGCTTTCACTATTATCTTTTCCAAGTTTGGAAGTTATGCATGCACATGATCACAAACATCATTGCTAAGTAAGTAACCTTCAGTGAAGAAGAAAAATTGCATTAATTAAGACACTGAATCTATTTGAATATGGCGAAAAAGACCTAGTTATTATGAGAAAGAGAAAGTGTCAGTGTCCTAATAGTCCTAAAAAACCACACACACAATGCTACCATCGTTTCTGTAAACAACTCTGTAAAGGTTTGCATTAGTATAAGTTTCATGTGGAACACTGTCCCTCGTGTTGTTTGTTTTGTGCTAGTAACCAAATCGATGTGAAAGCCAATACACATGCAAAAGACAAACAAAAGATACCTGTCTGCAAATCAATGGCCCTCCCATTTATTTCAGGTCCCTGTCTTTCATCATAACGACATCTATATTAAATCCAAGACATTACAAATCTTTCTGATGAGCATATGTGTTCTCAGCTGTCAGCCATCAGAGTCTTAGAAATAGCGTGATCTTGAAACGGAATGGGATCAAATTGTATTTTGATCTATGCAAATGAAAACTGCACCATGCAAAGTAAAGCGAAGCAAAGCCGAGGAAGTCCAATTCCTCCTCGTGTTATCAGCGTGCCCGGCCCTTTGCAAAGCATGGTTATTGTTGATATGATGTGTATGCATGAGGGGAGCAGGTATCAAAAGCTGTGGCGAAATCCCTGTAAACGTATTGGTTTAGTTAAAGCAGGTCACAGATGCATTTATATTAATGAAAGAGACAATGAGCAGATTGATGATTAAATGTATGACAAGAGGATCCCAGATTGTTGCATAAATGTCAAAGGATGGACCATTTTCACTAAAGATTAAGCAATTCAATCGAGAGGAAGATATCTAATTGGGTCAGCATAAAAGTGAGCCATAACTTAAAGAGTTGAATTTACGTATACGTCATTCCTAAAGATAAGACACAATAAAGTATTTCCAAAAGGCAAATCGTAAAGTTGTTGGTCTGAATGTTTAGAGTTGGAATACACCACATGCTATTCAGCACAAGAGAACGCAGTACTGACCCACTGTCTTTGTGATGAGACCTTAGATGTGAGAGGGACTGAAGCCAGGGGAAGATCTGAGGACAATCTGCCTGAACAAGACTGACGCTTCATAAACACAGAGCACAACCAGAGTTCATCATTATTATTTAATGCTACAGCACCTCTTTGATCCTTGATCCGGTCTGCTTGTCTATGAGGCAGATGTCTCATTCTTATTGGGGGTAAAGAGTCAAACCTGTCACCTGCCAGAACTAGACCTAAGTTTAGGCCATAACTTCATGCTGTCAGGAGCCCAGAGCCTTGTGCAATGGTACTGATGTCTTTGAAGAACAAAATAATCAAACGGATGTATAATTTTCTTCTATTTGGAAAACTGACCATTTCTTGTATAATTTCAGTTCCTTATAGTCTTCCAAAAAGTCTTGTTTTTTTTTTGTTTTAAAAATACAATATATCATATGGGAACATCAGTTAGTGTAATAACTCTCTATAGCAAAATTATTTCTAAACAGTCCAATTTCAATTGATTTGTCAGGTCAAACGCACAGATCCTCTTTGTAACCATAAAGTATTTCGGACTAAGGCCTGTCATGTTATCAGGCCATTTACGTATGTTTTGGCTCATGCTGTATGTGTCATCCACCCTCTTCATGCAACTGCCACATCATTTGGATGCTGGAACAGGAAAGGTCTTGAGCGTTTCACTGGATGCTTGTTGGGGAGATTTATGAATTGTTTAAGTGCCCCAAGGTCATCCGTATCAGGTGAGGTGTGATAGGAATGTTTTCTATCCAGATAACAGTCTGTCACATGCCTCTCCCTGGCTTCCTCCCATGACCCCTTAATGAGGTCAAGCAGTATGTGTTTGAGGGGGTGGAACTGTGTGTTAGAAAGGCTGCAGGATGAAGGAAGGGAGTCTCTCAATAATCAACAGAAGTTAAACTAAAATATCAGAAAGTTCATGATCCCATCCGAGAACTTCAGCAGTGCTTCTGTATTACAACCACATATATCCAATACAAATATTCAAGTGGACATTAAAATCGTAAGAAAACAACGTTATAAAGCAACACTGTAAAAAATAGAAACAAAAAAATAAAGGCAAACAACTGCTTAAGTTTAATTCTTTAATAAATCTACTTTTTTTTTTTATTAACTCAAGTTAAAATATTGAGATGCTGTGAATTCCAACTTTCCACCACTGTGAAAAAAAAAAAATAAATAAATAAAAAAAAAAATATACATGTAAATGCAAGGAAATGTTTTCTCATATTTTAAAATGTTCATTACTTGCTAACTGCATGTTTTCTGTAAGAACATTTTTAAATATTAAAATATTAATATGAAATATTTTTCAGCATTTTAACTAAAGAAAAATTTTCTTTCTAAATCAACTTAACCTTACATTCAGTTCTCATTATATTTTACAATGTAAAATTATACAAAAATGATTGTAGTATGTTTTACAAAAAAAAAAAAAAAAAAAAAAAAAACTCTTTCAGTCTTTCTACTTTCAAAATTTCCAATGTGTGTTGTAATTATTTACGAAATTTACTGGCAATTTCTGAGTAAAAATTGTTTCTTTACATTTTTTTCAGTGTATATATACTATATATGTTATTTCAATAATACAAAAATAACACTAGTAAGAATTTAGAAATATCTAAACTACACTGTATTTTAACTGCATTATGTACAATATTTTACATTCCAGCAACTCCCTTATATCGCAAATACAAACTAAAATAAAATAATGCTGAATTACTGCATGATACCCAGAAACCATAAATAATAAACATACTTCGCTGTGCAAAGGTGCATTAATTCATTACTCTAAACCAGATTAGGCCATTTGCCAAAGTAATAACAAATACAGTGATTGCCAATAAAAGGAAAGCAAGCTTTCAAACATCACTGAGCTATTGATCTTCCTGAATTAATGCGCAGCGACTCTGAATAACGAGATAAGATGTCTGTGTTTCTGAAAGGCATGTTTTTGAAAAAAGCTCAGTTGCATTATTCTTCAGAGTGATGGACTGTGACAGCATATATTATGGCATCTATCCTCTTCACATTCTTCAATGTTTTCAAACAGTGCAAAAATTTATCTTGTGTCTACAGAGGCAGCAAAAAAATCACTAGTTAAATGTGAAAAGATTGTTTTTCATCTCTGATATTAAAGCTCTGTGATGAACTGGTGAAGGTTGATGATGTTTTAAATCACATCACTTTTGATGGCTTGTGATAGCTGTTTTGCTGCACCGAGTTTCCCAGCAACCATGTTTCTCGTACCGTGATGATCTCTGCATTCAACAGCACCTTTGGGAAATTCAGCTACTATACCAGAAGCACTCCTCTCTGGATTTGTATATTCCAGTAGGTATTACCTGCATCTCCTTTGGCTTCCTCTGCTGGCCTGTCTCTCCTCACATAGAGCAGATGTGGCACTTCTGTCATGTGTGTCTTATGTCGACAAACCTTTTCCCATAAGGCTTTCTTCACTCTCTTTTCCTGTCTGTCTCTCTCCTTCTGTCCCTCTCTCCAGCTCCTGGTTGGATCAAAGACGCACACACACACACACACACACACACGCTCTGTAAATAAACACATCAAAATGCCTAACAAAACAGCCCTTAAAAGCTCAGGAGGGAGGGAGACAGGATGAAAGAGAGGGATGAATAAAAAAGCAAGGGCTGTTGGCCATCAGATCAGAAGGCAAAGCAGAGGAGTGCATGTAAACGAGTTTGAGCAATGCCCCTTAATTATGTCACTTTGCAGCCAGCGGCAACAACGCATAGCATAGCACGCTGATTCTGAGCCACAGTATGCACTGTTGTGCTCATAAGCTTTTTTATCAATGGACGAACCCTTGTTTGTTTGTTTTTTTTTTTCATATCAAGGAGAAGTAAAAAAATAGCCTTTATATTGTTGTCTTATGGTTTCATAGATTTTTTTCCCCACGTAATGAACATTCACAGTCTTCATGAAGTGTAAGTCTCATTTTATAAAACATAGAATAGCAAAGTTTAAAAATAAAAACATGAATGAATTAATGAATGAATGAGATTGAAATGACACTTAAAAATAATGAAGAATTTTCTTTAAAAAAATAATAAATTTATAAAAAATTATTTGTTATAAAATTATTTTATAAAAAAGAAAGAAAACTAACCTGCGAAAGAAACCTGCTGCCAAATGAACAATGTTTCAAGGCTCCAGCACCCAGTTTATGTTTCCTTTGGATTCCACTGCATGTTTCCAATATGCCCACTAAATCAGGTTGATGTGATTCTGACAAGGCCTCCTGCTGGTGCTCTGTGGGTCTCCAGAGTGGGCTTTAATAGTTTCTGACAGGCGAATCAAAGAGCAAGATGGAGAGGCACGATAAATGGCAAGTCTTTATTAATTACAGGGCAGGTGGACAGCAGCGAGGCGGAAGTAAAGACAAGGCTCCGAGCCACGTGTGATTCGTTCATAGCTAATGAAGCTTGTGGGAATGTGACGGATTCGGAGCCAGACACACATGCAGAGAAAGGAAATGAAAACACAGTTACCAGCACTTAATTAGCACCTCCGTTCATCATTACATCTTGAAAATATATGAACATAAGGACGCCACAAAAGTTTGCAAAAGTGTTCATGTTTTCTGGGAAGATTGACTGTGGATCTGTACTAAGTAAGGCGAGTTTCTGAGCATTATGATGAACGTCACTGCATTGTTGTACAGTACCTCAAATCCAACGTATTGCTAAGCTGTCAGCAGATAACACTTGCCTTTGTTTCTCACAGTTTTCTTAAAAGCATTTAGTGAAAATATAAAGCAAAAAACAGTCTGGGCCCTTGTGGAATTCTAGTATGGCTGAAATAAAACTGAAGATGATTTTTCACGTCACTCTGCTTCATAAAAGAGAATTAAAAGAGTCCCACTGGTGAGAGAAACGCCCAGTTAACTGGGATTTCACTGCATATTATTATATTATATTATTATATTCTGAGTATGACCTTGACCTTAAAACATATTTTCTATTTGCAGTACATTCTATGCCAGACTGTATGTCCCACACACTTTGAGGAAATGTATATTTATGGCCATGTCCTATAGTAGCAAAAAACATATTTTAAAACAACATCATCTTTGTACTTCAAGAAAGTCTGTAAAGCCACAAATTACTGTTTGGTTCCAATTATGTCCAGCTTTATTCATGCAGTACACCAGAACAAGGGATTCCCATAAGGGAAATGGCACTTATGTCCGTGTACAGGAGTTTGTTTTCTTATAGAACTTTAAAAATGTGTTTTACGATCCTTCTAGACTTACGTAAAAGATACATCTGTGTTCTTTACTCTTCCTCAGATCAGTGATTTTCTACATGGCCTTTATTCAGCTGATTTATTTACTACATTTACTCTGACACTGTAAATTAATTATGCTCAGTTTGACCTTTTTTGTTTTCTTTTTCTTTTTTGCCATTTTTCTAACTGTTTATTTTCATTATGTGTAACACACACACACACACACACACACAAAACCATTCAAAAGTTTAGGGATTAGCCTCTTACGCTCACAGAAACTGCAATTACAGGAACAAATATATATATATATATAAGATATTATGTAAAATGTAAAATGTAATGTACTTTAATATGTAATTTATTCCTGTGATGAAAAATGCTGATTTGTTGCTCGATAAACATTTATAATAACAGGGCTAAAAACAGCTGTGCTGCTTATAATTTTTCATGATCCTTTTAAAATGTTATGAAACATTTTTTTACTATCACTTTTGATCAATTTAATGTGTCCCTGCTGAATAAAAATGTATTTCAAAGAATCTTACTGACCCCAGTTTTTAATGGTATAACAATATATGTGTGTCTTGTCACCTTCTGAAATAAAGCAAAATTTCTCTAGATCATAAACTCATGAAGTGTATCTCATATAAAGATACAATATCTTCAGTGCTGAACTGTATTAGAGACTTCATTATCTTTGATTTTTCACTGATACGCTGTGTGGTGAAGTGCTTTACACAAGCTATAAGACAGGTAAGGCCAATATTGTTCCTTTGTAGGAGCAGATGAACAAGAGTTTGTCTGAGTGCCATGTTAAATGGGGTGGTCAATCAGAAATGACAGGTCAGCAACATATCGATATAGTTACAAGTTTCTTTCTCTCAGTCTTCCTCCTTACTCCTTACTTCCCTGTGCTAAGTGCAGTAGACGACTCTTTCTCTGCACCAGCAGAAGTGTGTGAGGGGTTATCTGGGGGGAAACTGTCAGATATATGAAGGATGTGAGAGTGACTTTATATTTCCCGTATACTTCCTGACGTTTAGTCAACCAGAAGATCGCCATTTAGCTCACTGCAGAGGTCTAATGCACACAGCAAGGGCTGCACTCCTCCAAAACAACACTTGGCACCCCATTCACACTGATGACTTCAAGAAACTTTAGGGCCACTTGAAAGTCATGAAAAGAGAACTAGACTTGTGATGCAAAGTCAAAACTCTTTTTCATTTATACATCTGTTTGTAAGTAGTTGACATTAAATGCCTTTGGGAAGTTGAATGCGATTTTTGATGGATGGGTAAAAGGGTAAAAAAAAAAAAAAGGTATATATAATCTGAATAAGCTTGATGCCTCTCTCAGTACTGCAACTGTTTACTATTCACTGAGCTATAACTCTGAATGTTTTGACTTTTAAGCACAGCAGCAATATATCACGCTATACATACATGATCAGAGCTCCACTGCTGGTGCCTTCTGTATGCAACTCTTCATTTCAGCCCTATTCACCAAGCCAGTGGACTCTGCAGTTTATTACACTGAAGATAAACACAGTCATATTATTAATATGTTTTTAGATAGTAGGGAACAAAATATATGTTTTAAAAGTTAATATATAGCAACTTACAAAATATAACTAATGGATGACTTTATGTGTGCTGTTTATATAGCAAGAGCAGGACTATTACCACCTCCCAGGAGAATTTCAATGCCTTGGTGTCACAATGAACTAGACAAGTGGAGACAGATGGTTAGCTTCTCATAACTTGTGACACTCAAATGATTCAGGCTGTTTAATTCCTCAAGCCGACAGTTCCAAAGGAAGATTTCAGACAGAGTATATGCGCAAAACTAATATATAATATGTTTGCTCATATATCTTGACTGAGCACATGCTCTTTATGAGTTTTCATTAAGCAGGTGCTTTAAATAAACTGTTTCATTTAATTGAATATGCATAGATGAAATTGAAATCATTGTATAAATACTGTGATGTTTAAGCCCGTATTTGAACAAATGTGAGCACTGTAAAGAAACTGTCATGTTATGAGTCACCAATATGATGTGGGTTTAATATGGTGTATAATTAAAACCAATACAACACAATGAGAAAATAACCTGTTCAAACACATTCTCTAAAACTCATGTAAAGCATAAAAGCCATGCAGCCAGTGGGGAACAATGGCTTAAAGAAGGAGAAAGAACCAATGTGAGTGAGCAAAGGACTCTGACATTGACAGCTGAACAAATCATTATTGAGTGGTTTTCCAGGGCAAAGCTGCTGTAAATTGCCATTCAAGGCAAAGCAAAAGTTTCCCCTGAAAGTTCCTTAAAAGATACTATTTAAATACCAAAAATGAGAAAAGCCTTAGCAAGCAAACACAGCAGTGGACCAGATAAATGCTTTTGTCCAAGAAACCCACAAAGAGATTCCATTGAAGCAAAATGGCAGAATGCAGCGAACCCTCAACATTTACCCCAATTTCTCTTTGGTCTATTTTCCCTTAAATTTGAAAACATGGCTGTAGATCTACAGATATACACGGATAGATAGAGATACAGATAGATCTATAGTTATGGTTCTGCAAAATTATATTAAATTGCCTCTAGCATGTTTTGCATTACTTTCAAAGTGAAATGTCCAGTGAGTGGTGTTAAAAGCATGTTTGGTTTTATCTGAAACAGATAAATGTGAATCTGGCAGAGTTTCATTTCCTTGGTTGTTCAATGTATTACAGCAGCTCTGTAATGAAGTGTCTGGTGTGCCGTTAAAAGTTTAATGCCCTATCGCATTTAGAAATAACATACCACCTACACTAAACCCAAAGATAGTGTTAACGAAAGCAAGCCCAAGATAAAAACACAATCATGTCATATTAGCTTGTTTCTAGCCTTTGACAACTTTTTATCATGTTTCGTGAGCAAGTTTACCACATAAAACAACACATGGACATATAGAGCGAGTTTTGTGATTCAAGCAACAAATTATATTAGTTTTTCTATGAAACCTGTGTTGATGATTTTAATGGCAACAATTGCAATTTAAAGTGGGAAAGTACAGGTTTGTGGCAAAAGACTAATAGGCAAATATGTGCTCCCCACAAATAAAAGTAATATATTCTGCTTTATAGTCTGCTAAATGCATTTTTTGATGAAAGGGTAATTTATCAAAGAAAAACAAAGGCACTCAAAATAATTTAAACACTTTTGGAAACTTAAGCTACACTTAATTCATTTCATGCATTAGATATAAAATATTAAAACCAAGAAGACTCTTGTACCAACCTTTTCTTTTGCAATTAGTTTTAACTGTCAAAGTCATGATGTTAATGGACATGAATAAATTATGTTTGACATTTAGAATGTCAAATACTTTTGTTTTCTGATTTAAAATCAAGTTTTTTTTTGCTTGAAAAATTTGTATGTGCTTTATTTCTTTAAAATATATGAATGCCATTTGGTTTCACATTTTGTTATATGACAAAATGAACAACGAGATTTCATTAAATCCTTTTCATTCTGTCTGTAAACAAAGATGATATGCACTGTAGAGGAGTGAAGCTTTCTTACTGACCTGCTACAAGACAGAAATGTCACATTGTGCTATGATACATAACACTGATACATCACCGTAAACCCAGTAACACCACAGTCTGACCAGAACCAGCACTTACATTCTTTCTTTTAAAAGTCCTTGATGCCTTGAGGAGGCCAGGGACTTTGTATCAGTGGAATTTCCTTCAATACATACAACTTACTGCCAACGATTCCAAATATGTGGAACAATATAGACAGGATATCTGCAAACACTTATGAAGATTGTTTGGGTTCTTACCGGCATGTCTGTGTGATTCCTACAACTAATATATCATTTTAGCCAATGAAAGAAAAGAAATGCAAATCACAGTCATCAAAATCAGAATCAGATGGACATTTATTACCAAGTACCTGTATGTGACTGAAGCTTCCAGTGCAGAAGAAAGTACACACATAGAATTACACAGAAGATGAAACA
Organism: Carassius auratus; assembly: GCF_003368295.1. Taxonomy (NCBI): domain Eukaryota; kingdom Metazoa; phylum Chordata; class Actinopteri; order Cypriniformes; family Cyprinidae; genus Carassius; species Carassius auratus. Next base: position 13,308 of record NC_039263.1, read on the forward strand.
CCAATAAAAAATGAATAAATAAAAAATGGAAAAATAAATAATGCACTATATACCGAAATAGAAATTATAAAAAAACAAGCATATATTTGTTTATATGAATGTACAGGTGTTATCTTCCAGTGTACCATTAAGTTACAGTATACAATTTCCAGATACTATGTATAAAAGTATCAGTTATGATTTTAATTTTTTCAGGCTGAATATGGCCTGCAAGAAAAACTGTTCTTGTACCTGGCTGTTCTTGTGGTCTGTGCTCTGTGCTCTGTAGCACGGACCAGAGGGCAACAGTTCAAGAAGAGACTGTGCTGGGTGTATGGGGTTTAAAGTGATTTTTTTAGCCCTTTTCCTCACTCTGGAGGTGTGAAGATCTTGAAGGTTCGGCAGGGGGGAACCAATATTCTTCTCAGCAATCTTGACTCAATGATGGCTGAGTAGAACTGTTTCAGCAGCTCCTGTACCAGGTTGAACTTTCTTAACTGGCAAAGGAAGTACAACCTCTCACAGTCTATGTGAATGTCCCACCTCAGGTCCTGAGAGATGGTGGTGCCCAGGAATTTAAATGACTACTGCAGCCACAGTGCTGTTCATGGTGTGTGCCCAAACAGCCAGCTCTCTAACCTCCTGTCTATAAGCAGACTCATCCCTGTTTCAGGAGCTTGATAGAGAGGACTTCTGCAGTGCATTCATTTGTATACAGGGAGAAGAGCAGTGGGGAGAGCACACACCCTTGAAGGATTCCAGTGCTCTGGTCGTCAGAGTTTACCCAGCCTCACTAGCTGCTGCCTGTCTGTCAGGAAGCTGGTGATCCACTGACAGATTCGGGAGGGCATGGAGAGCTGGGTCTGTTTGTCTGAGAGATCATGCATGATGGTATTGAAAGCTGAACTGAAGTCCATAAATAAGATCCTTGCAGGTCTGACGATGTGCTGTAGGATACAATGCAGTGCCATGTTGTAAAGACAGTAAAAAAATTAAAATGCACCTGATGTGCACACACTCAATTTTATGCAAATCTTAAATAATCAATCTTAAATAATGCATTGATCTTCAGTGTTTGCATGTTCACTATGTATTGCTCTTGGGTGATAATTTAGACGTAAGCATCAATGACAATGAAATTCCTCCATATAAAGAAAATAATTACTTTAGTTTTGTTCTTTTTAGTGTTCCTGTAGCTCAATTGGTTGAACACTGAGCTATCAACACTGAACACTGAGCTACACTGTAAGTCGTGGCCTAATGGTTAGAGGGTTGGACTCCCAATCGAAGGGTTGTGGGTTCTAGTCTCGGGCCGGATGGAATTGTGGGTGGGGATAGTGCATGTACAGTTCTCTCTCCACCTTCAATACCATGACTTAGGTGCCCTTGAGCAAGGCATCGAACCCCCAACTGCTCCCCGGGTGCCACAGCATAAATGGCTGCCCACTGCTCCGGGTGTGTGCTCACAGTGTGTGTGTGTGTGTGTTCACTGCTCTGTGTGTGTGCATTTCGGATGGGTTAAATGCAGAGCACAAATTCTGAGTATGGGTCACCATACTTGGCTGAATGTCACTTCACTTCACTTCACTTATCAAGCGCAAGGTTGGGAGTTTGATTCCCCGGGAACACATGATAGGTAAAAAATAGCCTGAATGCACTGTAAGTCGCTTTGGATAAAAGCATCTGCTAAATGCATAAATTAAATTAAATTTGATAGTATCTGGATTTGATTTGTAAATAAATTATCCATTAAGGCCTTTCTCCATCATTTACTGATAAACAGATGCTATGTGTGTGTGTGTGTGTGTGTGTGTGTGTGTGTGTACAGGACTGTTGATTGTGTCTCTGTGTTGATTTACTTTCTTATTTACTATCAACTTAATCAACTAACAGGAATGTATTTTTTTCCAGACAAATGTTTAAACATAACTTTAAATTTAAACTTTGAAAAAGCCACTGCATTTTCTTATTCAATTAAGCAAAGTTATATTATGTTTTCCCTGGGAGGTAAACCCATGACTGCTTGTGTCACAGTTACAACTACATACAACTTGGTAGCACTTTATTTTACAGTCCTGTTCCTTATGTACATACTATGTACTTATTATAGTTATTACAATAACTATGTAATAACTAGGTACTAACCCTGAACCTACCCCTAAACCTAACCCTACCCCATGTAGTTCCCTTTTATTACCAGAACTTTCTTAGATAAATATACTGTAAGTACACCAGTACATGTAAGTACATGTACTGTAAAATAAAGTGCAGCCTACAACTATATAGCTATATTACAGTATGTACAATATCTTCCATATTTTGACACTTAATGACCCTCAGTATTAACTTCTAATCTTCCCCTTTATACGTGATTTATCTCAAAATAAGTAAAAGTCACAGTGCTTAATGAGCCACAAGTGGTCATGTCACATGTAACCTGCAGTGATTTAACAGATTTTCCCATGAGACAGACATGAGGTTTATATAGCCATTTTACTTTGACTCCAAATGTGTTGCTTAAAATGGTGAAATATATCGAGTGAGTCTATCCAAGGAGAGTAAGATTACGTTGATATCTGAATGATACTAAATGGGAAACTCAGTTTTCCGTGCCATGGAATTCCTGCACTTTCTATAACAAACATGTGCTTTTCCATCACATTTCTGTTCAGCAGTTTTCAGATTTGTGTCTGCTAGCAGTACCCTTTACTTGTTTGTTCCTCTTGCATGTAAGTAAATTCAGGCACGTGGAAGCAGGTAAAGAGGTTCTCAGTATTCCATACAGCATTACCAGCATGAAAGCTTCATGTTTGCCGCATGCACCTTGGACATGATTAACCGTCTCACCCATATTAAAGCAGACCAGCACAGCCATCTGCCAAGTGCGATTGTGTTCAACCTGAGTGGCCATTTCATGAGAAAACTCATTTTCAGCCTCCTAATTATTTTTCATTACATCAGTGCTTTGCTGAAGTAAATTGGAATTGGACAGTAATTGTCCATCCAGAAAGATGCAGGTAGTCGCGGTGTATCAGGCTAGATGAGGTATGACAGGCAGACACCTTACCACTACACAGTGCCTATTAGAAAGCTTCCCTCACTTGATAGCTGAGCTAAACTCGCCGGTCTGACCAGGCAAGGTCATCCAGAGACCGTTAAAGAGAGAGGATTTCCACTGAGAGGAGAACAGCCGTTTTCAGACTGACACCACCTGTGCCCATCCATTGCCAATTCACAGCTCCAGCATTCTGTGTCGCTTTGCCATCCCCTGTGGAACTAACCGGGTCGGTGCACCTACGGCTTTAAGGCGGATGTGTTCAGCACAGTCAGGAAGCCTGCTGTTCGGATTATGACTTTTTTCTCACCCTCTCTTTCTTTATCTGAGAACGATGACAGAAAATCCTCTCCAAATGTACTGTGGTTTTCTGCCGTGCCAATCAATAAAGCTCCATCAGACCCAACGGGGGAAAGAGGGAACTGAAAAAAAGACAAGGTCTCCTCTATCTGCCAATCTGTTCATTCTCACTGGGCGTTTTATGATCTCGGTTGTGTTTGTGTAGTGAGAGCTCGGGGTTAGGAAAATGAGGAAGAGATTTGTTGGCCTGTCCTCACCTGTTGAGTACAGTGAACTACCTGTAAATCATACTTTATTATATATATATATACAAAATTGGATTTTGGGGCATGCCAACTTTCTGACATAGCAGATATCCCTACAAAAACTTGTAGGTCTCATGGTGAATGTATCATAAAAAAAAATTAGCTTGGCTTTGAATTCATGTTGAGTTAATTTGCTTAATTATTTTAAACAATTAGCTATTTAGTTTAATTAAGTCTAAGAAATATGACACACACACACACACACACACACACACACACACACACACACACACACACATATATATATATATATATATATATATATATATATATATATATATATATATATATATAACCACACTGTTGCTGTGGATTTGTTAACGTGGTGACAGAAGGAGGATTGATTTTCAAAGTGGGGTTTAATAGCAGGGTTTATATGCAGCTGATACTAGTTTCCTGCTCGGGCTTAAAACTGCATCCTTTGACAGATCACTGAACTCCAACAATTTCCTGCCGGGCCTTTTTATCTGCACAGTTAGCGAGCGCTCGTTAGCAGAAGCTCAGATTAACATGCCATCCGAAGTAACACTACTTAATTAGCATTACAAGACAGACATCATGACAGTTTAATTTCTTAACTATTTTTACTGTGTCGATAATTAATTTTTCAAAAGGCAGCCTTAAAGCTGACAAGACTTAACGGCTTGGCAGCCGCTCCACGTTCTAATATCTAATAAAGATGACAAGTACTTTTGCAGTTTTTCTCTCTCATACCATAAAGTACCAAAATTGCTAAACAAAGCCAGTCCAACATCATATATCAGCGCTGAGAATGTGCCAGCGTTACTACAGTGTCTGCAGTGCTGCAGGTTTTATGGAGGGCTCATTAAACTCATGCTGATTCAAAGGTTGAATATCAGTCCAGTGCAGTCAATCACCATCAAACACCAATCACCTGAGAGATCATAATACAGACAAATCATGTGATTCATAATATAAGGTCAACTTCTGAAATTAGCGACAACAGTTACTGAAGATGAAGAGAGTAAGCACTACATCAAGGAACTAGGTCAGTTTTGCTTTCCCCACACAACTTTAGCCGGGAGAGCTTATAGAGAATAAGCCAAATGTTACATCAGCACACATTACATAATCAGAATGTTACCATAAATAATTACTAAAATAATAGGTTACTTTATCAAATATTTAATTTACTGTTAAATACAATACAAATGTCTGTTTTAGGATAACTCTTTTTAAGGGTCACTGCAAAGAAATATACTAACAAATAAATTAACAAAAATAAACATATTTTCATTTTATGGACATAAGCAATGCATGTCTTATATTAAAATTCCATACTATTTTGTCTAAATAAATTAAAATAATCCCTATTTTTTATTTATTTATTTATTTTTTTAGTAAATAAGGTATCAGAACATCATAATATACAAATGGATAATTGAGTGTTTTATTAGTACAATAACTATTAATGTTTTAGATTTTAAATGCAAGAGAGCATTAGATGACAAAAGTAAAATAAAAGAAAATGAGGATTTAATATTCACAAATACCAATACAATTTTACATTCTCTATTATAGATTGACCAATAACCAATACCTGTATATTGTGTGCATCCCTAAACATGCTTCAAAGGTAACACTCCCCATTGCCGCTAATTACATGTGATTGGATCAAGGGCTTAGGAAACATGCCAAAAGTTCATTGCCACTTCTTCAGTTATTTTGCAGACTGATTAAATTACAGAGCGCTGGCCCTTTGGGGAGATGTGTCTCTTGTTTATTCCTGTTGCTGTTAATCATGATTGTGCTGTGGGAGTGTTTGTTTGGAGATGTAATGAACTCTGATGGGAAGAACTGAAGTCCATGTCATTAGTTAATTAGTCTCCTTCTGATGCAGTAGGGAAGGAGTGTTGGACACCAACAGTAACTGTCGTGGGATCAGCCAGGTCCACCTGAACAAGCGTTTTTTTTTGTTTTTTTTTATCACAACAAGCCACAGAGATACTAATGAAAAAAGACACATTATGGACTCACACTAAATTCAGATCGTGCCTTCTCAGAATAAATCTCCTTTTAATGAACTATTCCCAAACCTTCAGACGTATTTATATATAAATATTGTCCAAGAAAATGTCTGAAATCCCGATTCTTACGCCCCAAATACATTCAACATAAGACACTCTGATGACCTTCATTTGTTGTACTACAGATCAGCCAGCAATTTCGTAAAATAAAATAAAATATAATAATAATAATAATAATAATAATAATAATAATAATAAAAATAATAATAATAAACTATTTTTTAATAATCCACATGACTCCATCTTATCAGTTAACATATTGTGAAGTTGTGAAGCCATGAAGAAATAAACTCATCTACATCTTGGATGACCTGAAGGTGAGTACATTTTCAGCAAATATTCATACTTTAACAAGAGAGATACTCAAATCATAACAAAAACACAAGTGATTTCAAATATATTCCTGTACATATCTCTTCTAGTCTTTCATTATCATTCACAGCATTAGTTTATTTATTTGCAAAATCATATTTGGCTTAAATTAGCTCAAAGGGTTAATTATGCTCATACCCTCCCACACACGTACTGGACACGTACAGACACAAAGGTCTTAAGACATTGTATTCGTAAGGTGAGTGGGTTGCTGACCAATGCATTATTAATACTGCTGCATTGCACCGCATGTTGCCTTCCGAGGAGTCACATAGGCTGCAATCACTCCCAAAACAAACGACTCGATGGTTTGTGCGTGCATAACATCTACTGTGTCCTGCGTTGCTCAAATCATTAGTTTCCACTGTTTGTGATGTTCGTGACTTTCAGATATAACAGATTTATTCTGACCCCCAGCACAATGGAGAACATATACTCAAGCAGCTTTCTGCTTCTAATGGACCAATAAATTATTAAGCAAACTATTCTGTCATTTAAAAGTTCTCTATAATTCTTTTTACGACTTTTATTTACAGCACTATTTCCAGCCCACTGCCTCCTGCCACAATTGGAAGTGCTAAGCATACTGAAAACTGAACGCTAAGAGTCTGTTGTTTGGGATTTCTAACAGGCTAAAGGGTGCTGGTGTTAAAATGCTTTATGATCAGAACAGCTGTGTTTTTACTAGATCTTTCTAATGGAGGAGGGCCCACATGGAGACAAATCATTTTAACAAGGGCAAAATCCAGTGTCAGATTGGTTACCCGTGTTCTTGAACCAGTGAATTAAACAAAGGATTCAATTCACTTTACATCATTAACATCCCATGTGTCTTTCCCACGCACTCTATTTCAGTTGTGCTAAATGGATGAGAACGGCAGGACTGAGGTATGTTCTCACTCATTTCAAATATCTAGAGACCTGAGACAGACAATCCATAATAATACTGGGGTGTAAAGAAGGATTTTAGAGATATGCTGTTCTCATAAAATTAATCTTTCTGTGACCGCTTCTCGACTAAAGCTTCATGAATACTCAATGTAAAAATTTAGAAGAAAAAAAAGAATCCGGTATTTACTTTAGAAACTATTTCTGGGGTAAACCTTAAAATAACCCTCAAACATGATTCTCACTGGAGGGATCCCACCTTATTAAAATATAAAGGCAGTTTTATTTTCATGTATAAAGATACATTTATACTGTATGCACATATATTTACTCTGTTATTAGAAATACAAGACGTTTTCAATAAAAAAAAAAATAGTAAACAAGTAAGAAATCTAATAAATAGTGTAAACATATATGACAAATTTTAAAATGTATTAAAATTAATGAAAAATCATTATACTAAAGTAAATAAAAAGTTATAAGTTAAATTGTAAAAAGTTACAATATTACTTGAATACAATTCACTTTTTATGAAGTTGACCATCTTTTTTGATGTGAATGTTTTAATAATTATAATTTGAAAATGTATAAAATCTCTTGAAAAATATTATCATAAACACATTTAATTATTATCTTCAGTAAACTTTCCAAAGTAAAATACAAATAAAAAATTACATACATAGATAAATTAGATTTGGGCAAATGAAAGTTTCAATCAATCAATCTGAAGGCAGTCACAGATTGTTTCAACAAAGTGTTTCAAACTGGCATTCAAAGCAGCAAATGACAAGCAGCATTTTGTAGTTTCACAAAGCACAAAGCCTGGAATTTTTGCCACCTTTAAGAGATGTGTGGAGATATGATAGGCTAGAATGACAGGGGCGTGATGAAAAAGAAGAGAGAGAGATGAAGAGAGAGTATGAGACCCTTGTGTACAGATGGGATCAGAGCCCATGGTGCGCTGAATAATCAAACTCGTCGCATTTCATGCTTGACCTTTCCATGCGACGGGAGAGGCTAATGTGAGACCCAGATGTGGCAGGAGAGAGATAGCGCTCCGACTGACCGTGCCCTTCATTCCTGTGCTGTGTGCCCCACGAGACAGCCAATTTCCATGACATTTTCATACTTCAACAAGAGGTTGCACAATCTGGTAATGATCAGTTAGTGGCCATGGGACAAGCCATTCAAAAGACCTAAACAGAGAGAAGATGCTAAGAAACGATGCTTGGATTTCATGATGCAGCAAACACTAAAAACTCAGTAGATAGTTGTATACCTATAGTACAATAATGAAATCAAAATTCCAAAGTATTAAATGTTGAAATGCTAAAAACGCAGCAGGTAGTTGTGCATATGTCATATTTTAGATGACCTGGTAGAAAAATCAAGCTTTAGCGAGGTCAAATGTTGGACGTTGATTAATTTTATCAATTGAAATAATTTAGAAGTTGTTATAAATGCTTGTCATCGTGACAACTCAATTGGGAAACATTTTCATCTCTCATTCTTTCCCTCTTCCGCTTTGGGATGAAAAGCACATCATGTTGGGACAGGTAGCTTCACAGACTATAACAGGGTGACTCATAAAAAGATGTCACAGAGAAAAGGAGAGTGGGGGGGGGGGGGCAGAAAGCATGAAATTGGGGGAAACTCAATCCCCTCGGTCCTCTCAAGTGATGGATGTTATATGATGGGCCGGCGCCTGCCCATAAACATGTCACTTACTCAAAGACAAAAGAAACACTATTTTACTGCCCTTGTCTGGGCATCTTTCACGAGCATGCACACAGCTCTCTCTGTCTGTCTCTTTTTCTCTGCTTCATCCTCTCCTTAACGGCAAATGACAGATGGAGATTGTGCAGAACTAGTAAAGTCATTGAGGATCACAGTGGCTTCATGCCGTCTTTTTTTTTTTTTTTTTTTTTTCTGTTTGACTCTCTTTTGTGCCAGTGTATATTCTTATGATCATGGATATCCAATCATACATCGCCCAAAAATGATGATTCTGGCAATATTTCGGTCAATATTGGATATAGTTTAATTGTGCAGTATTGTAACATGTAGATTACCTTTTCTGTCATCTAATGCTTATTTTAAAATCATCTTTAAAAACAATAATAATTTATTACACTGCTAAGTCTAATCTTTAGCAAATTTTGAAAATGAATATCCATTTTCTATGATTATATTAATTCACTTTGTTAAGACAAAAGTGAATCATTTGAATAAAGATTGAATTGTTTATCAGCTATTTTATAACTATTTACAGCTTATCATTAATATATTAGATTTTATTTTATTAGTTATAGTAGATATTAGATATATTAGATTATATATACAATTCTATATTAGATATTCTACATTTTAAAATCGATATCTTTAAATGATATTTATGCAGCTGCATAAAAATTCTTTAAAAAAATCCTTCTTTTTTTTCCAACAAAATAACAGCATATGGTTTTGGCACAACAGGAAGGTGAGTAAATAGTAATGAACACTATTTACAGCATTTAATGTTTCTCCGGTTTGTGTTTCTCATGTTTCTATGAATAAGATCCTACTCAAAACCATTGACCTATTTATGCATCTAGTCAAGCACAGAGCATAAAAGTATGCTGGTATATTGTTAAAATGTGTTTTTGACAATGACAAAAACACGCTTTAATTCCAGCACACTGATGCAACAGATGCAATTTTTATTTTTATTTTTATTTTTTGGTTTTGTTATTGAATCTAAACGCTCCATAAAATCTAATGGTTGATGTTGTGAATTTACTGGATGAAGAGATATAAACTGGTAAGAAAAAAATAAACACATATACGCACTTAAATTTTACATTGCATATACTCTGTTTACACACCATCTCTCTCTCTCTCTCTCTCTCTCTCTCTCTCTCCCTCTCTTCCTACACAGTTCCAACAGAAACATGCAGCTTTGAGATTTTGTAATCAAGATATCATGCCTTCCCAGCCCAGACGGCAAGTCTTTGATGACCTTCTTGCTTTTCATTTCTCCAACACAAGCTCTTTAAACCTCCTGCTTACCTGAGAGAGCTGAACCCCCGCTCTGTCCTGCGTGATAGCGATCGATAGCCCGGCTGGGTGAAGTGCCGGGTCCTTTGGAGCCACTGAACCCCAGCTTGAAGGGTTAAAGGAGAGAAAGACAGATGAGGAAAGCAAGGGCAAGCCATACTGATGCCGAGAAGAAGGCCTTGGATGCACTACAAAGCCTCGGTATCCAAGGCCATCCTCAGTCTCTCCATCCTCTTCCTTAAAATGCATTTGGTGGGAGAAGAGAGAAACATATCAAAACCACACAGTAGACAGATTGAGTGGGAGAGAAATAGAACAATGATGCCTTAGAAGTTTAGAAGATGCTTTTGAAAAGCATCTGTAATGAACAGAAAGGATGGGAAATGTTTCAGAGAGGGCTGAGAGGAAAGTTGAATTAACATTCTGCCATCTTTATGTAGCGAGGAAGCCGTTGAGGTTATGCGGGTGAAATTAAAAGCGGAGACGGGGTTTGGGTTTAAAGGTCATAGAAGGCAAGCTTATACAGACGAATGAGTTAATAGAGACTGCTTTTCTGCCCTTTTTTTTTTTCTTCACAGATCTTTTCTATCAAAACACTAGACACTTAAAAGCTGAAGTCTGCATGTCGGCTCTATTTCATGGGTTTGACAGCTGTTTATTATACAACACCTTCGAGTTGCATTATAAGTCCTACTAGACCAGCACTGAAACTACTCAAACCTGTGAGACTCACATTGGGATCACCCATCCCAAAGCAATAAGGCTGCATTCTTGAATTATGGGCCTCCAGGGTTTGAGCAGGGTTTTTTGAGGTTTGTGTTATACGCGGTCAGGACTGCAGCCCTCTGACATTTCAGGTCGCCTGTGAGTGTTTTGGAAAGGCGCGGGGAGCCCAGTGGCTGTGAGCCATGTGAGGTTATGCCTGGGCTTGTGGAAAAGCTGAATCTGAAAGAAGAGGGGAAGAAAGCTCTCCACTGATGAATTCAAAAAGCCACAGTTATTGCACGCTAGCCTGCAGATTTCCACGTAAAACAATGGCTATCATTAAGCGGTCACACACAGCTGTAAATAAATCAGGAAGAGGAAAGTGGGGTGGATGAACTGAAAGATGTTTGCTTGCTCCTGGAGTCCATTAGTCTTATAAAAAATGGAGACTTGAATTGTGGGTCAGGGCTGGTGTTTGAAAGACAATGGACGATCAGAAATATTCTGTACAAATTCACTCGAGTCTAAGCACGCAAACCTGTGGCAAGTACAAACTCACTGAACCCAACAGATCTGAACGGTTGCTATAACACAGGCAACTGACGTCATCCCTGGTTGGGCGGACGTTATTTCTAATCACTTTGGGTAGATGAAAGATTGTGCAGATAACAAAATCTAAGCATGTGATTTAGCATCAGGAGAGAAATGCATTTTGAAAGAAGTTAAAAAAAAATATATATATATAAATACTTTCTGCTCTACTGATCAAATTGTTCCCACCAAAAATGTCAGATTTGGATTCAGCTGGTCTAAGAAATGTTGAGAGTCCAATCAAAGTCATTTTTCACCATTATGAGTGATCAGACAGACTCATGGGAACAAAAGACTGAGAACTTTCTACTAAATGATGAGCCTTGTTTAGCAATGGATGATTGGAACCATAATGGATCATTCATAGCGGTAGTGATTAAACAACAGGAAGTTGTTCTCTGAGCTGTTGATTATTAATAGGCTTTCATGTTTCCTATTCAATCAGGCGTCAGATCACTACAGACACTAAGCCTAAAACTCACTCTTACATAAATAATAATTGATAACATTTGATCATTTTAATTATATAAATAACATAATTATATAATATCTTTACATAATGCAACTTCAACAAATGTCTGATATTGAAATGTATAATGTTTACATTTTAGTGTCTAATGAATAAAAATTAATCAAAGCCAATCACTTTAAATGCATATCAAAGCTGATAAATCATAACTGATATGGCATGGCTATATAATGTATGCCAAGATTTATAAAACAATAAACAGCATGAACATGAGTATCATCAGCATTCTGATCATCTTGATGTGTGACTTGGGCTGAAAAGGCTAGATACTAAGGTTACATCTGAATCACTCTTTTAGTAGGCAATGCTTTTGAATAAGTCATTACTTTTTCAACATTAAGTTCTAAATAGTATAAATGTGTGTAGAATTAATGTCGTCCGGACATACTACATCAGATGCACTCTTTTCACCAGAAGTAATATCTGGCTACTGTCGATTTGGACACACTATTCTTTTCACATACTGTTTTTCACCATATTATATAATATGGAAGCATGCACTGAAATTTTCCTTAAAAAACGCTTGACTCCAACTCCATCTGGCTCAGGAACATGTCTGATCTACATCCCATTAGTAACCACTGCACCATGATGATAATCGTTTGCTGCAAATCACTGTCAATATGCCTTTTAAGATCATAAAAATAAATAAATACATGCTTTTAACCATTTGTCTTTTTTTTCTAGACTCATTCTAGAACATTTAATAAAAAGCACTGAACTGTACAGTACTAAGATTTACTGGCCTAGACTGTTGACTTGATCCACTTTCATGTCAACCGTGACCTGTGCTCTGATGGTAATGGATCTCTACAGTTTTAATTGAATAAATCTGATAATGTTGCTGGAGTACAAACTCCGAGATCACAAACTTTATATGGCTTTGTTTTAAGGCTGTATAAACATATTTTTAGAGTAATGCAAATCAAACTTGCAGAATGGGTTTATACATTGCCTAATCAATTCAAGATAAATGCTTCGACTTGGAAATGTTTAAACATTTGGAAAGATTTTGAAAGCAATCCAGGTGGGCCTGAATGGTTTGTCCTTTGACAGTAACTAGCTGAACTAAAACCACAGGAAAATTCCTGCTTTGCTAATCTCTTATAGAAAATGAAAGCAAACAGATGTAGCAAAGAGAGTAGATCACACACTTGCTTCACAAATGTATTATTTTATTAACAATAATACATTTTTAAGATGTAAAGTACATTAAGAAGCCATATACTGTATATATATATATATATATATATATATATATATATATATATATATATATATATATATATATAAATATATATATATATATATATATTATTTAGATATTAATATATAAGAAGCTAATATTCCTCCAAATTTGAAGATGAACAATATTTCATAAAAAATATACAAATATATTTCGTAATATCATATTTATACTAAAAGTCTATTCATAGATTTTTTCTCTAATTTTGCTCTCCACCAGCACTTGGATAGAGAATATAAATATGTATGTAAATGTAAATATTTGTATACATATTATAAGATGTTTTCTCTGTTTTTGAGGGATGAACACTGTTAAATTATATCATATTTACAGAAAAAAAATAATAATAATAATAACAATACTTTACTGTATGTTAGAGGTGGATCATTTTATCAGGTTTTTATTATTCATGTAACAATACATATATTGTTATAGATTTCATTGATAACCATTGCCCTGTCCATAAGCTTTTTTGATTACTGTCAGTTTAAGTGTCAGTGAAGCATTGTTGCCATATATTGCTATGACAACAAATAAATAAATAAATCATCTGAAATTAATTCAGATCTTTTTAAAACTCCTTAACTGTCACCCCCGTCCCAAAAACGGGACACCTAGGTTGACCTTGCTATATTACAAACAATCTGATCTTGAAAACGTTGGAAAGGTCTAAGATGTTTTTTTTTGTTACAAATTATCTAGGAAAAGTAATAGATTAATTTATGACAAGAGTGCACTCCATTTTAACAGGAGTTTTGACTTTAGTTTAAAAAAAAAGACTTCTATGTTACCTTTTCCTCTATCACATTTTAGAAATCATCAGAAATCATATATCGACTGAAAACTTAAAATCTCAAAATTCATTCTTTAAAACCCATTTTAAAATCAGACAATGCTTTACCATGTAAATGGTACATAAATATCATGTTACAAAATGTTTTCAGTCATGAATTATAAAAATGTAGGTTTGTATCATGCACATTCAAGTCTTCAAATCTTCAAAAACGTGAGTGACAATAAAGGGGTTAAAATAGGAAAAGATAAATATATTGCTAGCCCTAAACTGCAACATCCCACTTAATTGTCATTCTAAAATTTCACATTATGTGGAAGAGACAAATCCAAAGATTTATATTAGTTGGATCTGGCAACACCCATGCCCTCACTCATAGCTCATAAGTCTCATTTACTCTGCCAGCATCTAACAGTGATCATTTTTATACCACGGACACACAAACTATACACATGCAGACACTCATATGAGGAGTATTAAATAGCAAATTTTATATATTTAACAAGAAAAAATTAACGAATGTCTGTGGCCATGGGCAGCAGGTATATGTTTATTTACATTCTCTGATGTTACATGACCTCAGCATCCTATTGTTTAATTTGAAAAGATTATTTACTTAAGGAGGAAGGCCAACTGCTTCATTTCATGGCCTTCACACAATGTGGAGTGACTGATGGAAATTGGAGCGTTTACCGAAGGCCAGACTGGTGGAGGTACTTGTGTGTCCAGATTCCTGTCTTGATGTATATTCATGAAAAGTGAGGGAATTTGTTGGCTTGAGATAAGCACATGCCAGACTGATCTATTCACGAATAACAAACCATAACAGTCATTTCACGGACGCATTTAGAATGCTTTACACAAAACCTAGACACTCAATTTATACCCAAATACTTATCTCTAAAGACTGTCCCAAAAGCTGACTGCTAAAATATGTTGACCCATTTCACTAAACTGGTGACAGTCTACAAAACAGAGACTTGGAAGACAGTGTAAACGTTTTTTCCCCCCATTTTAATGAACAGGTCAAATTATTTCACATGGAAGTGTGTGAGGGCTTGGAGGTTCATTGTGACATGTGGATAAAGATGCCACCCTGTTTCTGTCACAGATTATATATATATATATATATACATCACTGCTTTAAAAAAAAATCTCAATATACTCCATTTATTGTTTACAGTCTTCCCATTACTTTATTTTATTTTGTTTCTTGCCGTGATTGAATTGCACTCATATGTTAAACCCACATAATGTGCTCAATAGGTTTTTAATTGTTACAAGAATAGTACAAGATTGTTTCTTTCATTGTATGCTGGAGCAACACGAAACTCTGTTGAGATGGTTGTATGAGATTTGAATGTACTGTACACTGAGAGAACCAGAGCCAAAATCACATCCATTTCTTGTCAAAATTAGATTTTACACATGCATATGAATCTGTAACCTGTGCCTGTTTTCTTATCTACAAAAAGCCACATTACTTTTACTCTTTTGTGTTCGGAATTGCTTTTTCCACAAAAGAAGTAGCTTATCCCACCTATTAATTCCTTATTAAACCTCAGCAACTTCTTGGTGAAAGAACTTCATATCCAAATTGACTTCAAGCCAAGAAAACACACAATGGCTCTTAGTGTACTATTCTAATGTGCGCAACACAGAGAATTTGCATTTAAGCCAAAATACTTTGTATAGAAAACAATTAACAATAATAATTATTACTTGGTTTAGAGTAATACAATATTTGTCACAGACTACATTAGTGCCCTTGTTGCAATTAATTCATTCAAGTCTTTAAAATATAATCATGTTGTGGTATAACAGTTATTGTTGTTTCTATTATGATTCAGTATATTAATGGAACAATTAATGTAGAGTGTCACATGTTTTCTCTATTAGACCTTCCTGGATACAAAAAATAAAATAAAAATAAATAAATAAAATATAATCTGATTATATTATTATACAGTATATCTAATTCAAATCTAAGTGTATATACACCAATTATTTTTAATAAAATATCATAAGAATATTTTTTAAAGCCTAATTCACTGAGGGTCAGATATACTTAGGTCAGGTATATGGCAATACTTTTGAAGACATTATTCATATTCTGGTGCAAGTGCTTTAGAAGGCAAAATGACATCTCTCCCTTGACACACTTTCACATGGTCACAAATACATACTGCATTTGACAGTTAATAATCTAGAATAGTGAGCTGGTGCCAAAATATATTTTCAGTATACAGAGCACAATGCAATGCTAAAACATATGCATTATGAACCAATGAAATTGCAAGAGCTCTTCATTAAACCAAATTCTGCCCTGCTATTGTGTAATGACATACCAATTTGTGTATTCAGTGCATGGCAGATCCGCCACTAATCACTTCTCCCTGTCTCTGTTCTAGCCTTCTAGCAAAGACTCTGAAGCATTAAAGTCACTTCATTCAGTGCACCAATCTACTACCTGATCAAGGAATAGTTCACCCAAAAATCAAACTAGCTGAAAATCAGTGTCCAAGCAGCTGATATAAACATCACAATAATTAACAAAGTAATCAGTTAATGTCTTGTGAAGTGAAAATAAGCAAATCCTGTATTAAGGCATTTATTCTGGCCAAAATACCAGTCCATAATCCATAATAACACTTCCTCCATCGAAAACGTGCATCTCGTGTTGTCATCTCACATCCAGATCTACAGAACCAACATATTTGTTTAGAGCTGTTTAAGCCAGTTTGCACTTGTAAATGGTGCTTGATCTGTGCATATTTCTCAACTGATTCAGACAAAACACTTTTATTGTTATTAATATTATTATTTTAACTGGAAAAAGCACTATTCTCATATAGCTGGAACTATTTGATTGAAGTTAAATATTAGTCGTAATTATGGATTTCTCATCCTCTCGTTCTCATTTCTCAACTCTCATTCTGACGGCACCCATTCACTGCAGAGGATCCATTGGTGAGTGAGTAACTTCCATTTTTGGGTGAACTATTCCTTTAAAAGCAGGCAGAACATCCAATAATAGTCATTATCATAAGGATGAAGTCCAGATAAATATTTAATTGTTTACAAATGGATCAACCAGTTTTCATTCCACCAACTTTCATCTGGAAATTTGAAAATGTATCTGCAAATAAATTATTAATTTTGGCCCATGAGTCATCCCCCGTATTTTTAGATAAAAAGAAACTAAGAAAATGAAAGAAGTACTTTGTCTCAAAGCACTTTGCCAGACTGTAAAGTCTGCATCAGTGAAACCTAAATCCACTTAAACTGAAGCAAAGTTTTACATTAAGTCTGTCCAGCCTAATTCTGTGCAATAATTAAAAAGGACAGAGATAAGAACGGTGAAAGAAGGGAAACACGGACAGCCTTGCTTCCGTTCTGTCTAGTCTGAAGGTAAAAGGTTATAAGTGACATGTTCACTTCTAGACAGGCTGCTACTTTCCATGCCAGTGAATGTTTATATAGTAACAATATAATATGACTTCTAGTTATCATCACTGCTTCATTGTTGGAGTCTCCAAATATGTCTGCCAGTTCAGATATCCAAAAAAACGGTGTTCATTAATTCATCTGACAGGAGTGCCTGTGCTAGCCTTCACTAACCTGTCTATTATTACATGTTTTGGGCATGGGGTTCAAAACAACACTAATGGCCTGTGGGATAATGCTGAGAGATGTGGTTACACACACAAACACACTCCACTGTCCTTCAGACTTCCACATGCTTCGCTGATTGAAATGCTGCCATGATCGGACCCCTGGGGGCCACACTTGGGTCAAGAGAGGTCATGTTGTGGCCTTTGAAGAAAAGCCTGTCCAAGCCAACAAATCAGATTCCCAAAACATACCTCACACAACGATGTCAGCATGAACTTCCTGCGCTGAGGGGGTCATGAGTGGGCCGGTACTTATTGGTACAGAATAACAGTAATTCTGTGCTATTTCGCTCATAGTAGTGGGAATTATTATTGCACACTCTCACACAAAGACTGTTAGCCTCATAAATTTAACTTTAGATCAGTATTGCATGTAGTGCATATTGTAACTATTGTACTGTTTCTTCAGATATGAAGGGCAAATGACGTTCTGATAGACATGTTAAACTAGCAATCATATATGCAGACATGCAATTAACAAAGCATTAAAAAAAGTTATAATTCGGGAAACATGTTTGGATATCTTGTTTACTGTACTTGTATTCCGCAATTAAAATTAATATATATGAACGTCACCTATAGAAGTTCGTATTTATACTTATTTGTATTTAACACAGATGCATTTAATTCAAAACAATTATCTGTCTTACTAAAAGGACGTTGGAGTTACTGATCAAAATGCGTACGGACAAGCCAGCGCTCCACATTCCCACCTGTGTGCTGCTGGCTGTGACAATGGTCACCTATGCTGGCCTGACCCTGGCTTAGACCTCTCATATCCCCCTTACAGTCACCAAGCTGTGGCTGCAGTGCCCCTCGGTAGCCCTGCGATGCTGGCCTCATCATTAACACACACAGGATCCATCAGCCCACAAGCCTGTGGGGCTGGAAGGCAGGAGGCCACTGTGCACAGATGCTGCCAGTGTTAAGAGCTGCCCTACAGCAGGTGACACAGAGGACCAGGACTCTACAGCAGAATGCCAAAGCTCAGAAACCTACAAAAATGTGTTTTAAATGAGCTGGGCAGCAGAACCATGTACTAGGAGCTGAGCCTGAGGATTCAAAACGGATTTAATATGTGTTGAAATGCCCAACTTGTATGGTTGTTTTGCAAGAAAACAGACGGAGAAGCAAGCAAAAAAATGCCAAACAGCCTGATACAGACTATCTGTAAAGCTCTCTCTCTCCACCAGCTGCTCATGATCACTACTTAGCGGTTCTCGTTGGTGTAGGAGGCATAGGTGTGCTCCAGGGCAATCCAGCAATCAGAGAGTGAACCGTTCTCTGACTGCAAGACACACCCACAATGCTCTCTTTGTCCCTAATCTAATCAGGCCAGCAGTAGTGTGTATTTAGTATATTTTAGCAGGGGAGGCCATTGTAATACAAGCTGAATAATATCCTCGGGTTTAACCACTCAAGCACAGAAATATGCAGAGCCCTACATACGACATGCAGACAAAAATATATTTATTGTTGCTACGAATTAGGAATTAATTCCCTCATTTTAGTAAATCGTTGCCACATTTTACTAGTTTGTTCACTTGATTTAATTCAATCAAAACTAAGGAATTACACTGAACAAAATTATAAATGCAACACTTTTGTTTTTGCTCCCATTTTTCATGAGCTGAACTCAAAGATCTAAGACTTTTTCTATGTACACAAAAGGCCTGATTCTCTCAAATATTGTTCACAAATCTGTCTAAATCTGTGTTAGTGAGCACTTCTCCTTTGCTGAGATAATCCATCCATATCACAGGTGTGGCATATCAAGATGCTGATTAGACAGCATGATTATTGCACAGGTGTGCCTTAGGCTGGCCACAATAATAAGCCACTCTAAAATTTGCAGTTTTATCAAACAGTACAATGCCACAGATGGTGCATGTTTTTATTTCCATTCATCCTCGACCATCACCTCATGTTGCAGCATGATAATGCGGTTCCCATGTTGTAAGGCTCTGTACACAATTCCTTGAAGTTGAAAACATCCAGTTCTTGCATGGGCAGCATACTCACCAGACATTTCACCCACTGAGCATGTTTGGGATGCTCTGGGTCGGCGTATATGACAGCGTGGTAGAGTTCCTGCCAATATCCAGCAACTTCGCACAGCCATTGATGATATTCCACAGGTCACAATCAACAACCTGATCAACTCTATGTGAAGGAGATGTGTCGCACTGCGTGAGGTGAATGGTTCTCACACAAGATACTGACTTGTTTTCTGAAATAGGCCTCTTGTGTACATAGAAAAAGTCTTAGACCTTGAGTTCAGCTCATGAAAAATGGGGGCAAAAACAAAAGTGTTGTGCTTATAGTTTTGTTCAGTGTACTACAACATGGCCACAATTAACTAAAATAAGGGATTGTTGCCATGATATATAAATATTTATTTCTGCATGTAATGTGGATTTCATTGAAATTTTGATATGGAGTGAAAAAAAATGAAGCTTTTACAAATTGTTGTTATTTGATCAAGTTAATGCATGTAGAATTATCAAACTGGTATCATCTAATTGAGCAGGCTTTTCTCAAATTTGGAACATTTACTCAAAAATATAATGTACAGTAATAATTATTACAATTAATAATAATAATTAAAAAAAAACAGACATGGAGTGTTGTAACCGTACCGAACCCACAAAGATTAAGCAAAATGTGAGAGTGACCAAACAGGGTTAAATATTTATTCCCAGCTTGCAATGTTGATATTTTTAACTAAAACTAAAGCTATATGAAATCAAGTTGAAATACAATGCGCATATTTAATTGAAATACATAAACGTAACTTTAACAAAAATTTACAACAGCAATATTGTACTTGACATTAATTCACAATAATGTTTGAGAAAAAGAAAAAGGTTTAAGATGAAAACAACAAAAATGAGTTAAATTGACATTTCATCCTCTCATGGTTAGACACATGAACCTGATACTGAATAGGTTTTGAGTTCATGTGATATTAATCCTATATCTGACCCAATCCTCTCTACTCAAAACAAACTATCACTCAGCTCCAAGGAGCTCATGAAAAAAAAAAAAAATCATAAATAATGTGATCGTAGGTAATTAATTCTTGTTGTCACCCTGTCTTCTCTGTTGTAAATCAAAGAAGCAGGTTCATATTTCCAGTAGGTGCTCAGTTTGTCAGGCATACAACATTAATCATAACTGCAATGGCACTTCTGACTGGTGGAAAGTTTCAGAGGAGCAAACAAGCATCTGTGTGCCAAAGTTTTGTTGGGTCCGAGACCAACTCTCCCACTTCATTGAACAAAACCTGACACCTTGATTTCAAAACAACCTGAAACAGGGATTAAAAAGATTCAGTAATGATAAATTGTAGATGAGTGATCCCACTGGATGCATCCCAAGAATTTAGAAAACTGGCGAAACATAAATGGGAATTGAATGTCCCTAGCTGCTGGAATTCGACTCGGGGTGAATTTCCCTTCTTCAAGTTTCAGAGTGAGTTGGATGCAACAGCCAGCTCTTAACAAAGTCCAGTTGTGTTTATGAAATGGCAGACCCAAGCAGCAGGTCAGAGGACTTGAAGGCATGATGGATCGGATCCAGTGAGGGAGGAAGCTTGGTGATGTCTTCAGGCCAAACTGAGTTCAGACTAGCCTCGGTGTGATTATACGGATGGCCAAACTACAGAGACGTGTGTTTATGGGACACAGGTTGGGTCACCGAGAACGAGACAGAGAAATCGACAAGCCTCACTTCAGTCTTATTATCGTTAATAGAAACCAAAAACAAAACAGTTTTGTTAAATGAAATAAAAGCTACCATTACTGGGAAAAAAACATTTTTCAAAACACCTGAACTGTAAAATAATATGGTCACCATTTATTTTAATTTCAGTTTTTGACACAACCTGCAACTGTGGGAACTGATGTTCAGCTGTTCTTTTTCACAATAAACTTATTTTCTGATTATCAGTGCCCGGTAAACACTTCACAGATCACAGATGACAGATCACAGATCACAGATCACAGATGAAGAGATGTAGCCTACCTATAATTTCAACAAGCATTTTGCTCACTAAACCCACAGATCATGTTTTCAGGCCATTTGAAGTTTGATTTAAACTTAACAAAGTGCAGATATATAAGTGTGTGAGTTGTACTTACTTTTTTTTTCTTTGTCTTCCCATTAACACCATTATATTGTCCTTTCAGATTGATTTTCGAACATGTGTCATATGTCATAACCAATCAAATGGTGATTGGGACATTGCTACGGTGGAGAGATCTTTATGCACAACAACTTAAAAAAACATACAAATAAAAAAAAACATGAACATATTAAGAGAACATCTTAATCAGATGGACAACTGTGTTGTGTGTATTTGCAGCACATTTCTGTATTTGGTTGTGTTGCCATTAGGTCAAAGACAAGACGTCACCATTTTGGTGTCAGCATCAAATTAAATTTACAAAAGTAATTTTTAATAAATATAGAACATGTTAAATGCAAGTAAAGTTTTTACTTTCATATTTAAAATAACTTTTGTGAAAATAAAATGTCAAAATAAGGGGAAATAATAAAATGGAGGGAAATAAATGAGTGTAAAATTGTCATTCAATAATAATGGACCGGATTTTGATTTTACAATTACATCTTTAAATGAACATATAAAATACCAAGTTAACTAAACTAAGCTAAAACTAAAACTAAACAAAATAAATAAATACAAATACAGAGCTAATAACTATTATATATATATATATATATATATATATATATATATATATATATATATATATATATATATATATATATATATATATACATATATATATCAAGGTCAATCTTGTAGCATTCCCGAAACTTCTAACTGTTATAGTTTACAATGTAGCCCTTAAATTCCCCATGAGCTTCACCGGAGATGTGCAATGTGCTGAATCGACTGTTCCTGCTTTTGCAAAGTCATGGATATTAAGGCAGAGGAGTTAATCGATGGCACAGTAATCAAATGTATTGTCACTGCAGTATTAAATTTGAACAGATATGTTCTGACCGGCTGCCCTTGTTTTTTTTTAGTGTGTGGCGCTTGTAATAAATACAGCTATCCCGGTGCAAATATATCCAAGAAAGAGAAACATATACCAGCTCAAGTCTCCTTCAAAGAGAAAATCTGCCAGATTCTGCATCCTTCTCCAATGCAGATTTTATCAAACCAGTCATTTCCTCTAAAGCTTTCAGGAATTGAGAAAGAGGAAGAGGAAGAGCAATGCCTGTGGAACATCTCTTTGCTGCTAAAAAACAAACAAACATAATATACACAAATGCACATGATATTTAATTAGTCAGTGGGATGCCATTAATAGAATGAGCTGATCTAATCTCATATTCACATGCACACACATCAGTTTCACAAATTAAATACGATACACTCACCTACTGTACACGATTATTATGGTAGGATTCTGACAAGAAGGAAATATGTGTGTTTTGGTCTTCAAATATTAAGGTAGGAAAGGACGGGGTATTCAAAGCAGCCTGCGGGTGTTTTGAGCACTACTTTATTCCGACGCAGAGCTAATGTTCTGTGTGCAGGTTCTGCCGATCAGGGGTTGGCAGGGCAGCGGGTGAGGAGAGCCTGAGCAATCAGGTGATTGGTCACTTGCAAAGGTGGTTATTAAAGTGAGATTGAAAAAAGAAAGCACTGCTTGTCCTTCATCATAAAGTTGTTTTTAAATATCATATGGCTTTGCTTTTTTTAGGTTCCATTTTATTAGTTCACATATGTATACTATTATATTTCATATATTTCATATTGAGAGAGGATTGTGCTGTATTATGATACTTCAGACCGAACACAAACAAAACAGCACTAATCTGTGAGAGACGTGGTTGGCAACAGCTTCCCCTGATTTTCATTTCATCTTGGCCTCTCCAAATCTGCTTGCAAGATCATTTGCAAATAATTACCATCAGCAGATTTATTTAACTTATTCACAGGTTTTAATTAAATAACATAGTGAAATTAATTAAGACTACACCCCTTAGCCAGACTGAATTAAATTACTGCATCTTCCCCAGCATGCGTGTCCTGGAAGCGCAATTTTCTTAAAAAACAGAGGAGGTGGGGGTTCACAGATGGGTTTCCGGATTCTCACCCTGAGCTAGGCAGATTTGCAGTGTGCTTGTGTGTGTGTGTGTGTGTGTGTCTTTGTGTTCGCATGTCCGACACTGCCCTGTCAGGCCACTCATGTTTTGCCGGTCGCAATTTTCTTCTTAATCCTTCAGAAATGATAACGCAGCACGAAAGAGTTAAAATGCATTTGAACTGTGGGAGATTGAGAATTGAGAGGGATTTAATAATTTATCAGTTTATTAAGGTCAGCTAGAGTGTAGTAAATATGTGTTGTAAAAATCACTGCTGAGAAAAAATAAATAAAAGAAGAAAAATCCCAGTTTAAACAGTATAAACCTTTTTTAGAGGAGATTTGGGCACTTGTCAGTTGGTCTAATTGGTCTAGACCGGTTTAAAACAGCTAAGATCAGCTGAAGACTGGTAAACCACCTGAACATATGCGGGAAGTTTACACAAATTTTAATCTATCAAACCTTTGTAATAATTTACAACTCTTGTTAAATGAAGGAAACCAACTTTTAGCTGCTTTTTGCAGAGAACATATAAGAAACAAACAAAAAATGTACAAGATGGAAATGTATCAAACCTTTCTTTATACCCAACCCCCCGCCCCCACCCCATGTTAAATAAATGAAGTTATTAAAGTATGTGGTGAATTTCAAAGGCGTTTCATCATGATATTGCATTCTCACACTCCAATCACTGGAGACTGTAAAATGAAATAAACTTTAAGTGTAATAGTAAGCTGGATAGAGGGTCATCAGACAGATTGTTGTTAAGAGGGTCTACAGAGAGATGAATAATAAACCTTAGGTCTGGTTTCTGCTCATTAACATGTCTGCCTCTGATTTTGATGAAGGAGCAAATGAACTAGCCGAGTTTAAGCTGAACTTCTAAGTTAGTTGAGTGTGTGTGGGTGCCGTGGTGCTGGTGAGGCCGAAGAAAGAGAGACAACACATTGGGAGTGAGTGTGTGTCTGTAAGGGAGTGCGAGTATGTTTATGGCTATGTGAATGTGTGTGCGTGAAAGGTTCGGCATTGGCAGCTTTGTGCTCAGCATTCAGCCTGTCTGTTAGTTTTGGATGGCTGCGTACACTTCATCTTTCATCACTGTGATATCCATCTAGAGACAAGCTTCACTCCTGACGACTGCCACCATGCTGGCTCCCAGCCCCTCCAATGAGGTTCCCAACCCCACTCCTCAACTTCCTGATCCTGGCAACAGCACATGAATATACATTCACCTTCCCCAGCGAGTGAGCGATGTGGAAGATTTTTAGTAGAAAGGTTTTAATTAATCAAGTATACAATCAATGTGA
The DNA here is from genome assembly GCF_003368295.1 of Carassius auratus. Classification (NCBI taxonomy): domain Eukaryota; kingdom Metazoa; phylum Chordata; class Actinopteri; order Cypriniformes; family Cyprinidae; genus Carassius; species Carassius auratus. The sequence goes on from NC_039263.1 coordinate 38,259, forward strand.
ATCTAGCCATTTTTGTTTTAAGTTATTATTCTATTAAAAGCTAATAGAAAGTTGCCTACGCCCTGGAATGTACCAAACTGATAAGAAACACAGGGTCAGATATACATTGAGGGCCTGCGTAAAGCAAGCAGAAGGCCTCTCCTCTAGGGATGTATGAAATGTGTAGACTAAAGATAAAGTTGTTGACTATGTGGAACCGCCCCATATAATGTATAAAACCAAAAACAAAATAGGATACGAGAGATCTTCTTGCCAGGAGCTCTCGACTTTGTTTTGCGCAAAATAAAGTCTTTTCTTCTGAGAGAAAAATCCCTGACTGAGTTCGATTCTTTGGAGAACCGGCAAAATACACCACATATTTGGCACCCCAGATGGGACTGGAAAGGAGCAGAGTGGACGACTGCTTTTGAGCTGACTGATGAGCAACACACACACAGTGGTGGCCACCATAGACTAAGGTAAGCATTTTTGCTTATATAATTAGTGTGTGTTGTTGACTGGTCAGTTCTGAGTGGTAAGGACACTTAAAATCTGCTCTTCCAAATTTAGAAAAATAATAGGATATCTAAATTGAAAAAGGGGTTTTACTCCAGAAGAAATAACTGCATGCACATATTTGGGTTATTAATAGGAAAGCCTTGGAAGGTAACCTTGATTTAAAACAAAAATGGTGTAGGCAGAAAGACATTGCATGCTGTGGGTCTGTGTTTATTGGATAGCTGTGACCTAGGAAAGGGCAGTGATAAACGGATAAGCAGATTAGTTAAGGAATCGCGAGGAAAAGTCCCACGGATACCGCTTTGAGAAAGTATAAGTGAAATTCTCGAAGGACTGAATAGGTGGGCCCTTAAGGAGCTCTAGGTGAGCTGTGTTTTGTTGTGTGGATGTATTTGTGTCCGGACGAAATGAATGTGTGAACAAATAAATTCTGTGTTGGGTGGGTAAAAGTTGCGCACCATTCTTGGACCGTCACTTCAGGGTGGCTGGGTGGAGTTGGACGCAACGGGTATCCACTTGAGAGGGATTAATGTATGACAAGCCTTGATAATAAAAGGATAATTAATGACTGATTATCCCTTAGATCAAGGGGAAAAGTATGCGAGAATAAGCACTCTGGCTCAATAAAGAGTGCAGAAAGTGTGAATGAGTTGAGGAAAATAGTATCAATAAAGTTTGAACCAAAATCTATAATGGATTTTTGCATTTTGGATGTCTGTGTGAAAGGGGAGAAAATTTTCTGAGCCCAGTACAGTGGGAGTGAGAGCAAGGGAGGAAGTTTCCACATTAAAGTTTTAATACATGGGTGGACAAAAAAGGAAAGAGAAGTAAAAATAAAAATAAAGAATTATTGTTAGAAATAGTTATCTAAAAAGTGATAATAAAATAGAGTAAATAAAATAGATAAGTTAAATAATAATAAAAATTTAAAAAGTGTAAACGCATGAGACAATAAAAAACTAAATGCAAAAAGGTATGACACATAATAAAGAATAAAAAGTAGGGGGAAATGGTTAAAAAATAGTTAAATTCAGTGAGAGGAAAGGAAGAGATTGTAACCAAGTTACTATATAAAACTAAAAAGTAGATTTTTGGTGGTAATAATATAAATAAAGATATGGCAGCCACACCAGTGGAAATCATAGGATTAAAAAATCCACTGTGTAAAGAGCAAATAAACAAAATCTCAAAAAAAATGTCAGAAGAGAACAAAAAATATGACGACAAAATGGCCAAAGGAAGGGACATTTGATGTGGCATTGTGTGAGGAAATGGAAACTCTGATAAAAAACTATAAAATGAAAAGCATCAATATGAAAAAAGAAAAAAGAGAAACAAAAAGGGAAAAAGAGAAAGAAGTACTTGCGCTGTTTAAAAAAGAAGGTGAAGATATGTTGAAGAGTATAAAACAGGCTAGGAAAGTCCTGAAGGAGGCAGAGAAAGATAACATGAGAAAAGAAAAGATATATGCAGAGTCCCCTCCTTATCTGCCTTTAGCATGGAGGTAACAGGAGAACTAGAGTTAGAAGGGCAGTTAGACATGGATGAGGAAAATAAGCCAGCTGTAAAAACACAGAGGCAACCCAGAAAGGCTAAGTGCAGGAGCCCTAAAACAATAAAGTTAACTGTATGAAGGTTGTTTTAGAGAAAAATAAATACAAATGTTCCAAGAAATGGACTAATATAGAGATGGCAGATATGGTGGAATATAGAAATAATAATAAATTAATTAAAATAAGATATGCATTTATTATTTAATAACTTATATTAATAGATTAATTAATTTAAAAGATGCATGTGCTTAAAACTTTATATCTAATATGTGAAGACATCTAAAATTTATATCTTGTTATCCCTGGGACACAGTATGAAAATTAATCCATTACAGAGTTTCAGAGATTGGGCTTGTTTAAATGTAAAAAATAAAATAAATAACTTGTGCAATGTGGAATGAAAGCAAGATTGGGTGACCAAGTTAATAGACATTTTGATACAAAAGCCATAGGCATTTTACAATAGGAAGGGAACTAGTTGCTTAAATAATTTAATTTAATTATTTTATTTACAATAATAGGAATTATTTTATGTTGGTTAGGAAACATTAATTCACCAATACCAGATTATGCTGAATCATGTATGCAAATATAGAAGAAAAATGATAATTGAAGTCTTTATTTTACCATATGCATGTCATGCTGTTATAAAAGGGTTTATTTTATTTTATTGCAGTATACTTAGATAATAAAGGTAGCTGATTTCTGCATTTTGCAAAGAAGAAAAAATGCTTGCTATTTTTCTGCAATGAAGAACTTGCTTAACTAACAAAGAATAAGAGAACTGCTGTTTTCAACCAGATGATTTTGTTTTTATTAAGGGACCACTGAAAGAGGAGGATTAAAATATATAAAATTTGAAAAAGAGCTGACTGCTCAGAAACAATTTGGTCAGAAGTTACATAGGCACATTTGATTAATGCAGTCTCTGAGTGTTACACTTTCAGATGATTTCTGGAACAGTGCCTTGACAAAGGAAAGCAATGAAATGGAGTCTGTCGAGGAATGGCAAAGCAGCAAACACAGCTGCAGAGAGAAGAAGAGGGAGGGGCTGATGGATGTTCCCCTCCCCTCCTGAAAGAGAAGAACACACTTCAGCAAGGAGAAGACTGAATTTAAGCAGGAAAAGGTGAATCTTTCACTTGAGACTTTTCCTGAGGGTGAAAAGAACATTATGAAATGCCAAACTCTGGCAGAAAGCAACCAGAAGCCAGACTGAGAAGAAGCAGAGGAACAACAGAGACCGTACGCCACAACATCAGGTCTTTGAGTGCCATCACAGACTGACGACCCAGTACAACAGCCCAGGCTGATGATGTCATCAGAAGGACTTCCATGCCTTCAGTGAACACTATAGAGACTGCTTCAAATGTTAATTATTTTATTTCATTATCTTATTTACTATGTTTTAATCTTGATTATTCACTGGTCTCACAGCATTTCTTTAAACTCTGTGTTTTAACTAACTCTCTCAATCTGCTTTTCAATAGGTTCCAGTCCAATCTTATATTTTAAAGAGAAAAAAAAATATATATTCTGACAGACAGAAGTGAGTACTTGACTCACCGATCAGATAAACATGGAGCTGGATTTGGCATAGTAGGGCTGTTTCATTAACCAACTAGGGGAAAATGCATAACTGAATACTTGACAACAATGCTGAGTGCTTTGGGAAAAGAGAATAAATAAATAAATAAAAAAAAAAAAGGGTATCTTGATGAACAATAGAAAAAATATATATGGTTGAAAAAATAGAAATATTGGTCACTCCATTTTGTTTAAAGGTGATTTTCTAAGGTAAAACTGAATAAAATAATATTGAATAAAAAATTATTCCAAAGATCCAAAATCATGAAATCAAATATGCTGTCATCACTGGGGATAACAAGATGGAAATGTTGATGACCATGGATCCAAGATTTACAGATTACAGATTTCTCAGAGTCACTCATGAGCAATAACAAAAAAGTATTTGACTAAACTTTAAATTAGACAAACACATGACATTTGAGAAATGATAATTGGCTCTCTCAAATGCCCAATGCCTAGGCCTAATATTCTAAACAAATTCATCTATGAGATTTTGAAAAAAGGAGAAGAAAATAAAAGTTTTTGGCAAAAAAAAAAAAAAAAAAAAAAAAAAAAAGGGGGGAGTGAAAGTGTGTGAAAAAGTATGAATGATGGTGTTGTATGGCATGAAAGAGAGTGTCTGACGAGACACTGAGGCAATTCAATCAATTTGCCCAAACAGCTGTATACAAATATGAATGTGGGCCCACAGGGCAAACTTATGCCCAGAAAAATAATGACCATGGATGAATTTGGTTAAGTTTCTTGGTCAGTACCTAGGTCTTTGTTGTGGCAGAAAGAAAAACAGTGCCACACATGCGCAGCGTATAACATGGGAAGGCAGAGCAGAGCAAAGCAAGCTTGCTCTGTCCACCCACATCTAACTTTCTTTTCAGCATAACATCAGGGAGCTGATTTTGTGTCAAAAGGATGAAATATTGTCTTTCTGACTGTTAAAATAAATACAGTGGGTTGAGTGTTTTCCAGGTCAAAAGGCCTATGCTACCGAGCAACATAGGCTTAGATAAATTATCCATTAATCTAGTGGAACTCAGTTTACAAAACAAAGAGATAACTAAATAAGCAAATTGTTGAGAATAAAATTGAAATGAATTAAAAAATAGTAAAGACAGCACTGGAATTGTAAATTGAAATTGAAAACTCAAAAAGGGGCCAGGACAGCCCTCAACCCACATTACATTTCCACAGGTCACACCAAGAAGGACGACTGGCAAGATGAGCAAATTAGCATGCTTGATAAAACTAACAAAAAACTCTTAAGTTTTCCATTTACAGGTGACAGCTGTTCCAGTAAGGCCAAGGAATGCTTCGCCCCATAAGAGAGAACCAGTGAGGGTGCAGTTATGATCTCAAGAGAGCCTGGCATTAATCAGCAAAATGGTTACAGAGTGACACCCGAGTTCACATCTCTAACCTTAAAATAATCCAACCAGCTTCAACAACTCCACACAGCATGAAGTGAGGGATGAAGGGCGTGCTAGTAACGACCCACCCTTGCCAACGAGGGAAAGACCATTGCAACGACTCGCAAAGAGTCTCCCTGGTGAAGATGGAATGAGAGAATGATGGGACTGCTATTGAGATCAAAATACTTGGGTGCAGATATGAGCCAACAAATAGAAAAGAAAAAGTGGAAAAAGAATGTAAAGTAATGGTAGATGAAGAATTTGAAGGTTATGAGAAGGGAAATATGGATGTAGGAAGGATAGAAGGGAGAATAGAGCAATTGGATGCAACAAATAGAATGAAAGGAGCAAAATAGAAAAGCTCAAGATTATTTGTGAATTGAAGAAGGAAAAGTATGTGTTATGTTTGAGGGACAATGCTGTATTTATATACCAAATAATACTGCTCAAGAAGGAGCATTTAATGAAGTACTGATCAAATTGAAAAGGCTAAGAAGGGTAGATAAAGAAACTGTTGGAAAAGATAATAAAATGTAAGACTGGTTTGATTTACAGTTAGGAGCATGGGGAGCATAGTTTATAATTAAATAGGGAAAGTTTTTAGGAATTGCATTATTGACAGGAGATTTACTATTTTAATGTATACTTCCTATATTGAAGTCACAAGTCAAAGCCACAGTTAAGAAAATTAAATTCAAAGATGTCAAAATGATGGGAAATAGATTTTTGAAGGTAACCGAAAAGGCTCTCTATGATACATAAGGTATCCGAGCCAAAGATCAACTCTTATAATCTTGTGATATTCAATGTGTGATGTGATGTATGTATTTGTATGTCTTTTATACATAACTGTGATAACCACCGGCCAGTGCTGAACCAATTGCACATTCATGCTTTTAACAATGTTTACTGTTAAAAGAGGGGTTAGGGAGACTGGATCTTTTACTCGCTCCTAGTCAAATTAGGAGAGAGATGTTTGGTCCAGTAATCCCTCAGAGTGGAATCTCATAATCTAGTCACTGGTGATAATACAATGTGACTTATTTAGTCACTAGGTAGTGTAAAAAATATGACTGGATTATGGAGTAGCACTCTGGATAAGAATAATCAAATGTGAGACTTATTAAGTCTCAAAGGGGAGAATATGTGGAAGATTTTTAGTAGAAAGGTTTTAATTAATCAAGTATACAATCAATGTGAATCTAGCCATTTTTGTTTTAAGTTATTATTCTATTAAAAGCTAATAGAAAGTTGCCTACGCCCTGGAATGTACCAAACTGATAAGAAACACAGGGTCAGATATACATTGAGGGCCTGCGTAAAGCAAGCAGAAGGCCTCTCCTCTAGGGATGTATGAAATGTGTAGACTAAAGATAAAGTTGTTGACTATGTGGAACCGCCCCATATAATGTATAAAACCAAAAACAAAATAGGATACGAGAGATCTTCTTGCCAGGAGCTCTCGACTTTGTTTTGCGCAAAATAAAGTCTTTTCTTCTGAGAGAAAAATCCCTGACTGAGTTCGATTCTTTGGAGAACCGGCAAAATACACCACAGCGACTGCACTGCAGCTCTCTCAGTCTTGTCGCCCTAATGTGCACTCTGAGGCCTGCCTGTAACTGCCTGGCCTTGCCTGCTTCAGATGGAGCACTGAGGCGAGAGAGTCTATAGATGCCCGAAGAGTGATTTCCCAGGTGGTAGGAGGACTCACGTGTGCTCCTCTGGCTTGTAGAGAAGCGACTGCTCACGTTTATGTCAGTTCATTGAATGTTCCATCGTCTCGGCCCTAGCTGAGGAGCTGAGGTTAAGAAAATAACAAAAATCAATAGTTATTTATTTGGCTTAAAATTAAAACCTACCAGGGCACAAGGCAAAAATACACTGTATGAGAGATTAAATAAGGACGTTTTCTCATTTTTTTAATTTATTTCATACTGTATGTGCAATGCAGACACTTGTGAAAAAGAGGTATAAAAGAAGCATATTTCTTAAAAAGAGTACTTAAATACAATCAGAAAAAAGGTACAAAGGGTACCTTTTAAGACGGTACATTTTGGACCTTTTCACCCCTAAATGGTGCATATTAGTGTGTACATAATAGTACCTAAACGGTGCCTCATCCCAGTGACCGTTTTTTTCTGACACTGCAGTATTATGCAAATAATGCAGTAGAATATACTAAGTACACACTGAGATGAAAGTTCTGTCATTATTTAATCACCCACATGCCATTTAACAACCATGTGACATCCTTTATTCTGTAAAAGCAACTAAATTGTTTTAATTGCTCTTTCCCTTACACTTACAATAAACGGTCATCACTATTTCTCTTAGAAATGTAACAACTTTTGAAATACAATCAGTCCTTTTTGCACAAAGTTATCATAAGACATGAAATACAGTGCACAAAGCATATGGATATTTCTAATGCTTTTATGTTGCTTTTGCACTCTTTTTAAAAGCTCCAGTTTCTATTCATTGTAATTGCATGGGAGGAAGAAAAAGTTTGAATGATATGAGTAATTATGTAAGGATATATGCTTTTTGATCAAATGTAAAATGTCAGCACATATAGACCTGCATGCAGTATTTGAAAGCAACACTTGAAAGTATTTGACTCTTTGCGTACATGATCTATGGTAAACACCAAAGATGAAAGTTTCTGACCCTGTCACATGTCTGGATGTGTTATAGTTTGAGACAACATGTCAAGTTCTTCCCACCAGCTCTCAGATGATGACTCTTTTGAACCAAGTCATTTTCATGGTAATATGGTGCATCTGGGCTCACTGACCATATGTTTTCACATACTTGTGTTAGTATGAGACTCAAGGGAGCAATTACAGTCAGTGAGAGATATGGATTACAGGACAATTGCTTTTTACCACACCACAGACACATTTCCACTTTCCTCCAGACAGAGGTTTATAACTGGAAGTTGTTCTGTAAAGTATATATAGCACAATGTATCTTTAACAGCAATTTTTTTTTTCTAAATAATTGCTGAAGATTTTCACATTAGGCAGCTTATCATTCTTATTTGATATAAGAGTTCAGGACGGCTTTATCTGTTTTAGGCAATATTTCATCCATGCTGAAAAGTCAGTCAATCTGTCTTTTAGGCCTCTGCCTCAGTCAAGGCAAGATTACCTTTAAGACAACAAATATTGTCATATGATAGCACTTCAAACAGACTTGTTTCCTCTGCCCTAGGGTAGTTAACCCAAAGGACTGCATGTGAATTATTTAAAGCTAAATTCATGTGCAACGTGACCCAGGGTATCACCTGCCCTGCTGCCTGAAAAATGGAGAAATAAAGAAAAAGAAAGAAACTGAGGGTAAATGGAAAAAGAAAGAAAGAAAGAAAACCAAAGCAAAGGTAATTACTAGCTGTATTTCATTAGACAACCCTTGACAGACATAAACTCCACCTCAGAAAAAAAAGGGAAAAAAATTCCAAAAGGTCATGTCCATCACTGGAAGTGCTTTTAATTGCAAATGAGAGAGTGTAGTAAAAGAATCAAAGGTCTAAATACTCCTTATCTAAAATTCATAAAATAAATACCAATTTGTTCACGAAAGGGATGGGAAGTCAGGTTCTTTTCCACAAATTGGTTCTCTCGGACAGTTCATAAAAAAAGAAAAAAGAACAGATTATCAGTTCTTTTACTCCTAACTAACATAATGACGTAATTCGCGATGACTTAATGATATCAAATCTATCGTCCCGGGCCGGGATGAAAATACACATTCAAATATATAAAGTCAGTAATCATAACTTCAGTCAGTTAAAACATCATAATCATGATCTGAAAAGTTTACAGTTAAGTTTTGCAACAGTAACAGGCAGTGATGTGCATATGAGGATTTAAGACTTTAAGATAAAAAGTAAATAAACCATAATCCACTTACTATACATAATCCACTGAGATTTATTTGTTATTAAATAAACTTGCAGATTGCCCATCATGCAAGTCCACTACCGCACCCATAACATTAGTATATAATCAATTGTCCAAAATAATTAGTTTGGTTCAGATGTGCTGTGTTGTTCGTTAGCTTTATCATCAGCTCATCGTTTCTCAAATCGACATGTCTAAAAGAAACGGTTCTCAGTTCAGTGTACTGATGATCCAAAAACCGATGCAACCGGTTCTTGACTCGAGAATGAGAACCGTTCTAACCGGCATGCTGCAGTTCAGTATATCATCAGCTGCTCTACTCGTATTCATGTTCTATTTACTTCAAACTCATTTTGTGAATGTGTCATCCTTAACTATAATTACAGTACAGGTATTAAATAAATCATCCTTATTCCTATTAAACATAGAGTCTTAATTATTGTCCAACATCCCTGACAAGCCCCTTTGGCCTATAAACTAACAGAATCTTCAACTGAACGAAGAACACAGATTAGATACATTCCTCTTTTAAAAAAATGTAAAATAAAATATATTTATATTATCACACTGATGTTTAACAAAATACTTGGATAACATGCTTTTTGTCCTCTTGAGGAGCTCATCAGCTCATCGGTTATCAAATTGGACATGTCCGAAAGAAATGGTTCTCGGTTGAGTGTGGTGATCCGATGCAACCGGTTCTTGACTCGAGAACGAGAAGCGCAGTGGACGTGTATGTTCGTTATATGGCTCGCTGCTCACATGCTGCTCTGCTCGTGTTCATTTTCAGTTCTCTTTTCAAAGTTCAGTCAGTGTACTGTTTGAGTAAATTAATTACTGTGGGATATTGGTTTATTTTGACTCAGAGGGAGTGTAAGCCATGTTTAAAAAGTGAATAACTTAAGTAATTTGTTGGTTAATGCTTACTGGAGACGCGAACCGTTTCAAATGATTCAGTCCGATTTGGCAAACTGGTTCACTAAGAAGAATCTGTTAAATCGATTTATTCGTTCGGGAACCAGACATCACTAATAAAAATAAATAAGTTATATAATGTTTGGGAATATTGCAAATAAGCTGCTTCAGTTTATTTATTACTGTGTGTTTTCATTTTATTTAACCGAAAATTCATCATATGACTAAATCGCGTCATGGCCGTTGCACCCCAGTGTGCATTTTTTTCTAATATTTCAAAAGACCAAAGTAAGTTTTTCCAATTATACTTTGGTTACCACACCTCAAATATTGTTCTGATGTTGTATTTCAAGACATTTGTCAGGTTTAGAGATTAAGTGTGTGTGAATGTCTGTGTGTCTCTCAACAGTGTTCGGCAGCAGTGTCTCTAATAACAGCAAAACTGTAAGTTCATCTGCTTCAAGAACAGAGCTGTTATGTTCTGCCTAGAACTACTTAGAACTACTGCTTAGAACCGTGCATTTCCCTGAAAATAACAATAACAACCAATCAGATTCAAGCATTCAATAGCCCCGTAGCCCCCGGTTTCTTCTTTAATCTATTTCAAATATAATTATTCCTATGATGGCAAAGCTGTATTTTCAGCAGCCATTACTGCAGTCTTTAATGTCACATGAACCTTAATAAATCATTTGAATATTCTGATTTGCTGCTCTAGAAACATTTCTTAAATAGAAAAAGTTATGTCGGCTTGTTATGCACATGCTGGAATCGGTTTCACAAACATATAATTAAGAGCATTTAGACATTTATTTAAAATACAAATTATCTTCATTTTACCATTTCTTTTCACTATATTAGGAAAGCAATTAAATTCACTGCAATTAAAAGTTTTGTATGTTCAAATATGGATCATCCTGAACAGGTGGGCTTCTACAGCTGAATCTGGTTCCACCTTTGTTGTACAAGGAACAATATTGTTTTACACACTACTACAAATAAATTTAATTTAATAAAACATTAAGATGATACCACACTATATTAAAAATGAAATACAATTAAAACAAATATTACAAATATAAGACACCGGACATCAGCTGAGATTGTGGCAAGATATAACATCTGTAAGGTTGCTGTAAGATCTGTCATATCTTATTATCTTTGATTAATTTAACTTTCAAGTAATATCAAATATTACAGTCTGATAATGCCAAAACAATTTCAAACTTACACAATAAACATGCTCATGCACCTTTTCTATCTACCAATGAAAATAAACCCAATAGAAGCCAAAGCACTTAGCTTTGCTTTTCACCAATCAGTGCAACATCTGGAATAGATCCTCCACCCTATCTTTCAAATAATCACTTCAAGAAATTCTCCTCGAACACTGCTCGACCAATCAAATTTGAAGAGCAAAACGAACTGCTTTATAATACATAGTCGTATAAGCTTTACAATACCAGTCTAACTCAGCCCAAGCAAATTCAGTTTATATAAGACATTCATCTTCAAGAGAATCATCAAGAGTCCTGCCCTGATCAAGTCAAAACCTTGTTAATCCTGTCTGCTGAGGTGTTGATTTGTTTACTGCCAGAATTCCCGCCGACAAGATGTCTCTTCCCTCGCGACAATCAGACGCATACAAGCAGAGAAAACAATCTTTAATGGCTTTCCTGGAAAGGAGCCGACTGTAAATTCAATTTAAAATAATTTCTTCTGAAATCACAGTTTAGCATCTTAGCTTGCTTTAATCAGCTTCACTAACTCTCTCTGTCTGGTAAAGTGCCTTTAAAGTGCTCAGTTCTTTTAGAATCTGGATTTTGTCTATTTTGTTAGTGTTGCGTCACAGTCTTTGTATTGAAGATGCATTTGATAGAGAGACAATGTAATTTATGGTCAGCTCAACATTCCAGTCCCTTGTACTATGAAATTTAGACCCCTAAAAACATGTATTACTGAACTCCAAAAAGTGTATTAAAAAACTAATAAGACTCACTACCAACAATTGCATTTTCGTTAGGAGTTAATCAATCAAGCATGGTGCTTTCTAATGGCTCTGGTTTACACCAAATGCATGCATCTTTCGAATAATTGATGAAAGGTTATTATAATTTTCTTTATAAGAGATTTAGAAGCTGATGATCACAAGGTTCATTAAAATTCTAACATAATGTAAAGGATTCCTCTGTACTAGATTTACAGATTTATGTGACAAAAAAACAGCAAACATGTAAGGTCACAATGCTTTCTTTCTATCATGTCTGTCTTATATTTCAATACTGTATTACTGTATTTCGAACATTCTTGATGCCTTATTCCTGCAAGTGTGGTCAATGTTGGGCTCCTTAGTTTTAGAGGATGGCCCCTGCTGGAAGCTTGAACATAATTTTCTTCTGGTTCCAGAATAATCAATCACATGGCATTTAAGGCTCAGGTGTTAGAGAAACACAATCTCTGTACAGTAAATTCCAACCAGAGCCATTGAACCAGAGGTCTGTTCACTACTTGAAAAATTCCAATGGAACTCCACTTGAAGTCATACTGTACTTCCAAAACTGCCAAAAAAAACTACAAGTTCAATTTCTCTGTGAAGTGTCTGCCAACATTTATGAAAACATGGTCACACCCAAGGAGATTTACTTCACATTTACTTTTAACCAAGAATGCTTCAAATGAGTCAAAGTTCCCACATTACCTGACAAAACCTCTTCAGCAACCATTTGCTGTGGCAGATGCATAAAATATGGTATATTATCTTATCTGCTTATAATCATACAAGCACACTAGCATAGCATAGCATAGTTTATCCTCCACAATCTGGTTGCTGGGATACATTGTAGACAAACAACAACAAAACCAGACTCATATCACACATGTTGTGCAACAGGAGTGAACGGTTTCACTAATCATCCAAGGTTTAGGGTTTTTGCCAATTGGACAGCAGAACAAAATCTCACAGACTATCAGTGAAGAAAGGGAAAAAAACAAATCTAAGACTAAAATATCATGCACAATTTGGTTGTATGCAACAACCAAAAACACCCTTAAACTGCTCGGCTACACACAACTACATAGCAACAGGACTGCAAGCGCTTACAAACTATTATAGTGGCGGTTTGGTTTTGCATTAGTTTTAAATAATCATATCCTGCTTGAAAGATGCGTATGATAAATTGCTTGTCATGTTCCCTTAAGTCGCTTTGGATAAAAGACTCAGCTGAAAGATTAAAGTCTGCGTGAACCGAATGTTCGAATATTCACCAGGAAGAACAGCTCGATCCACGTATCATACGTACGTCATACCGCTAATTCTACGTCACTGCACGTGGTAAGTACTTTCCAGTTTTGCCTCTTAATCCGATCAAGTGTTTACATGTTCTCTCGCTCGGATTTCAAAAGGAATAAACCACCCCTTACAATCCGATCGAAATTTTAGTCGGATCTGGCGAATTCAATCCAATTGATGTGTTTACCTGTGACTTTTTTATTCTGATTGTGCTTCTATTCCTATCGGTCTTTGTCAGCCACGTGCATTTATTATGTTTGACTTCACCGAGGCACCATTTTGAAGGTATCATTGCATTGAGCAGTGAACTGAAAGTGTACGGAGCCATGCAGTAAAGACCAATTAAATAGTGAGGATGAAAAGTTTGATATAGGAGAGCAATTTTCATTTCAGAATAATGCTAGGTTAAATGTACAAAAAAAAATGTACCACATTGTATAAGTAATCACAGTAAACCTGTACATTATTACTGTATTATATACTTAAATGTCTTAGCTACTTGTGTTGAGGGAGGAGACTGAGCAGTGACGCCACAGGACTGCAATGTGATGGAGCATCACTTAACCATTTCTCCTGTGTTTTTCTCCTTCGCTATCTTGCTTTCAGAACAAGAACCACCTGAAGACTCCCTGCTCAGAGACATCTCTTCACTGCTGGTTTTGGCAAGTCTTTACCTGTTCTCTGTGTCTTTGTAAAAAAAAAGGGCCAGTTCCCTAGTATGATTTCATCTCATTTTGTTGGTGTAATCTATAGATTTCTCCTGCTGACTATATCCAGCCTCTCACGAAGACTTCAGATGAAGCCAACCCTTGAGAGGACTTCAGATGAAGCTAACTCTGAATAAACATACAAAACTGCTAAATTGTCCTTGCATTGTAATCAACACGATCACATTATATAACCATTGCTTTGATTTGTTCATTGTTTCTGTATATATATATATCATTGTTTCTGAATACATGACCTTACTTAACTGCATGATTTATATAGCCTAATTTTAGAACATTTCTGCCACATGAACATTACCTTGTAATGTTAACAGAACTCTTATTTGTAATGTAGAAACATTCATTTTCTGTAAAGCTGCTTTGAAACAGTGTTAATATTAAAAAGCGCTTTACAAATAAATGTTAACTGAACAAAACTTGATGCACAATGTTTTTTTTTTTTCCTCCTCTCCAGATCAACACATTCACACTCCTTTCTGTGAGTGACTGGAGCACTCCCATGCAGCACAGCGAACTATAGTGAAGACTGTTCAAGGACAATATGCATTATAATTTATTAAACATGTATAAATCGATTGCTGTAAATAAGTACATATCAAAAGCCAACATACTGTACATGAAATATGATTAAATGTGTGAATTGGAATATACTACAAACATATTTGTATATAGGCTATTAATAATTGAGAGGTGCACAAGAATCAAAAACATTAAACAAAAATAGTTTTAAAATATCTTCATTTATTTGGAATTAATTTTCTAAGACAACAAACTTAATATTTACCATGGGATTAGTAAAACAACAATGAACATTAAGATGTGTTTGAACTTGATTTACATGCAAGTTATAAGAACACGCACACACATCTTTAATTATATGTATATAGAGAGAGGCTGAAATTACCTTGGTAGTAGACCACAATGTTGTTTATTTAGCAAACTCTGACTTTTACCATGGTAACTTCAGCCTAAGATATGTTAACAAGGCAGGTAAGGATAGCTTACCACATTGATCCTGAAATATTAGTGGATTTAATCTTTTAAAAACAACAGTGATATTTATACTATGGGTTGCACTTTATTTTACAGTACGTGTACTTACATGTACTTATAGTGTACTTACAGTGTATTTATCTAAGAATGTTCTGGTAATAAAAGGTAGGGTTAGGTTTAGGGGTAGGTTCAGGGTTAGTGCCTAGTTATTACATAGTTATTGTAACTACTATAATAAGTACATAGTATGTACACGAGGAACAGGACTGTAAAATAAAGTGCTACCATACTATGTATACATGTATACATTATTTTTTAAATAATGAAAGTCAGTTGTTTTATTGTCTACCAATAACCAAAAATTAAAGTTCTGTCTCTCTGACTCGATGTATTTAAATTACCTGCTATGGCCTTCCTGGAACTATTTGAGGTCTACGTGAATCAAGTGTTTTGGACTTCCATTGACGCAACTCCCTCTTTCTATGGCTCTGACTCAGACCGTGCGACGTGGCAATGCTTCTTGTTGTCTAGTCTTTTTTTTTTTCAAGAGTGTGAAACATTGAAAGACTTTAACACAACAAAAATGTACAATTTTAAATCAAATCTAAAAGACAATTCTTCAACTACAGAACACCTCGGCTTTGATACCTTACAAGTGACGGTGATACCCAAAATGCACTTCGATTCTCATGAGTGTGACATCACCTGACAAAGACAGATTATGATCGGATTGGTAGGGTCCACGTAAACGCAGCTACTGATTCATAAGTGTAAATAAGCATCAGGTGATGACTGGTCGTTGTTTGGAATATGGGTTTGTTTAAGGGCAATTAGTTGCTGCCATCCCCACTATGTCCAAGCATGGCTGTTTGTTAAGAAAACTGGTTTGTGTTGCCCAGAACAGAACAGTACCACCAAAACTGACAGAATTACCTCAGATTGTCATTTTGACTTACTGTACATGGTCTTGACTGAATTGTGCTCGATATTTTTCCTTCTCTTTATTAAATTTTTTTCAGTACTATTCAAAAGTCCCAGAGTCTCCTGAAAGAGAGCAGTGAATGTTCCTGCTCTTGGAGAATAGGAGGGGCTTTAGTTCGTTCTCCATTAGCACCAATCTGCTGTTAAGCTGCCTTCCCTGGGGTCTCTGTTACCCGAGGAACAGATTACAGCACTTTGTTTATCTCACATTCTTTAATATTAAAGCACAATTAAAGTGCTGCACTGAAAGTTGAATCTCCCTCCTCAGGAGATTGTGCACATAGTTGCTGACACACACATTCATAGAGGCATTCATAATTATATATACAGCCAAAAATATCGGCACCCCTTGTAAATATGATCATAGAAGGTTGTGAAAATGTATCTGCATTGTTAATCCTTTTGAACTTTTATTTAAAAAATAAAAAACACAAAAATGCATCCTTTCATTGGATAATAAGAATTTAAAAAGGGGGGGGGGGGGGATATCATTATGAAATAAATGTTTTTTTCTCTAATAGACATTGGCAACAATTAACGGCACCCCTTTTTGTCAATACTTTTAGAAACCTCCATTTGCCAGTTTAACAGGTCTAAATTTTCTCCTATAGTGCCTGATGAGGCTAGAGAACACCTTACAAGAGATCAGAGACATGTTGGTGCTTCTTCTCTTCAGTTCACTCCTCTCATTTTCTATAGGGTTCTGGTCAAAGGACTGGAATGGCCATAGCAGAAGCTTGGTTTTGTGCTCAGTGACCCATTTCTGTGTTATTTGAGGTTTGTTTTTGGATTATTGCACAGTAGGAAGATCCAAACATGGCCCATTAAAAGATTTCTAACAGAGTCAGTCACTTAGTGACTTTTTTATCTGTTGGTATTTGATATAATACATGATGCTATGTATCTAAACAAGATGTCCAGGACCTCCAGCAGAAATATAGGCCCACGACAATAAAAATACAGCAGTATATTTCATTGTACACATGGGGTACTTTTTATCTCTGTTTTCACCAAACCCATCTTGAGTGTTTGCTGCTAAAAATCTCTCTCTTTTTAAAACCATAAAAGCCAGTCCCATTTGAAGTTCTTGTCATGTCTTATAACTGAATATACTTTAGCTTTTGTTTTTGGATCAGCTAGGAAAATTTTTCTTGAAACAATCCCGATCAACATGTGGTGAAGTAGGTTCTGTTTGACAAAAGGTTTTCTGAACCTGATTCTCAACTATTTTCTGCAACTCTCCAGCTGTTTTGCTACTCAAACTCTCCTCCTCACCATGCATTAGGACGATATAGACACACGTCCTCTTCCAGGCAGATTCGTAACATTTAATGTTGATTGGAATTCATATTTATTGCCCTGATGGTGAAAATGGGAATTTTCACTGCTCTAGCTCTTTTCAAAAAGCCACTGAAATTAGCCACCCAGAATGCATTAAAATATCAGAATCAGAGAATCAGAATCAGCGTTATTGTCAGGTATGTTTACACATACGAGGAATTTGTTTTAGTGGCAGAAGCTCCACAGTGCAACAGAATGATAGTGACGAGACAGGATGCAGATAATAATAATAATAATAATAATAATAATAATAATAATAATACAGAAATAGACAAAAACAATATATGAAGATTTGGTTCCAAAACGCAATAACAAATAAATAAATTAAAAATTAATCGAGTTTCCGCCAAAATCAGTATAGTATCTGGTCGGTACTGAAAAGTCAATTTTTAATCTTCTGCAAAATGCGGGTGCCCCAGCATAATATGGCTGCCCTCTGCTGCGGGTGTGTGTTCACGGTGTGTGTGTGCACTTCGGATGGGTTAAATGCAGAGAACAAATTCTGAGTATGGGTCACCATACTTGGCTGTATATCACGTCACTTTCAAATGCCAGTCTCCCTTTTTTGCAGAACACATTATATCCGCTCAACCAATCGCAACGCACCATTCCACAAACTGTAAACTGTAACAACTAATCACACACACCATTCCACGCACTGTAAACGGTAACAACCAATCACAGCGCACCATTCCATGCATTCTAGACAGTAATGGCGGCGCTCTGAATACACCGAGCATCCTAATTTTTTCCAGCTTACAAGGACTGCACGATAAATTGCATGTGATTGTCATGTGCATCTTGTCAGTAAAGCCAGTTCTTTGATTTATAGTACTGGTAAATCTCCATCACATTTCAGATGGAAATTATTCAGATGCATTTAATACACAGAGCCGTAGATCACTAACAAGCTACGCTATATCGTGTTCATTAGATGAATCGCATTTCGATTATGAATGCGATATTGCATAGCTTGTCAGTGTTAGTGTTAGTATTAATGTAATTTATGTTTTTATTAATAAAGCACATAGCACCGGTCAACTAAATGGATGTACTGTAACATGGCAAAGATGAATACACTTTTGGAAGTTGAATATAAGGGAAATGTAATTTTGGAATTTCTGTGGTCTAATGGGATATTGTTGTTCATGTTCTTGTTCATGATGACATTTTATTTTATTGCTGTAATTAATTTATAGCATTAACCCATTGGATTATGACCCATTGGATTAATTTTGGAAGCGATGACTGATGAATGTATTTTTAGTCCAGTGCCTGTATACTGTATAAGATTAGTACTGACCAAGTTCAGAGGCTGTCATATGTGGATCAATCTGTTGTGTGTATTTTCATCAGTTTCAACATGAAAAATTACTTTCATATTGATTCAATGGATTTATTGCATTAAAAAATTAAAAGTATCATAGATTTATTGCATTTCGGGGGAATTTTTTTTTTTTACAATAATTGTTTGAAAATCAATATATGGATTACAAATTTTTATTTTATTATAACCTAAAGATGCTACGAGAAAGTTTCAAAATAAAATAGTGGATTTCATCTAGCCAATGTCTTAAAAAAAAAAAAAAAAAAAAAAAAAAAACATTTTTTCTCAATTTAATCAAAATGGATTTACTGCATTTTGCAATCAAACTCTTCTTATATAATATAGACAATTATGTGTGTACAGGTATGATATGTGAAAATTTGAAATGTAAATAAGTATGTGTGTTTAATAAATAATGTATAATAGTTTATTGTTGTGTTTATTGTTTAATGTTCATGAGATTGATTGCCTGAGGGTTCCTGTGTCTGGTCATTCTGGTGCACAGTGCTCTGTAGCGTCGACCAGATGGCAACAGTTCAAAGTGGGTTTGTGCTAGGTGTGAGGGGTCCAGAGTGATTTTGCTAGCCCATTTGCTCACTCTGGATGAGTACAGTTCTTGAAGAGTAGGGAGAGTTGTACCGGTGATTCACTCAGCAGTCCGGACTATCCTCTGTAGTATTCTGAGGTCAGATCTGGTAGCTGAGCTGAACCAGACAGTTATAGAAGTCTTAAGTAATAGGGAGTAAACTAGATAATTAAACACAGGTGGAGACTTATGAACTAATATTGAAACAATGAGGACATGAACAGGAACGTAGCCAAATAAGGGCATAAGGAAACATGAGGGTGAACTAAGACATGGGCAGCACATAGACAGAAAACAACAACAAAATGGGAACATAAATCTGGCGTTAATCAGGATCCTCACACAAGTCCCTGGTCTAGATTTTGCAGTATGTAGTGCAGTCCAATGTTAAATGTATCATAGACAAACTGCAGGGGGTCCTGTAAGTGTCCAGAGATGTCCTTCAGATAAACAAAAACTTTCAAATGATTCAATGGCCACAGACATTATAGCCACAGGTCTGTAGTCATTAAGTCAGGTAATTTTGGGTTTCTTTGGGACAGGGGTAATGGAGGAGCATTTGAAGCATGAGGGGACTTTGCACAGCTCCAGTAACTTGTCAAAGATCTGTGTGAAGATGAGTGTCAGCTGGTCAGCGCAGTTTTTCAGACAGGCTGGTGTCTCACCATCTTGTTCTTTCTGAAGACCAAGTGCACATCTTCACTGATCTGAAGTGCAAGTGTGGGGGAGAGGGGGGTTGCAGGAGGTGTGAATGGAGTTTTTTCAAACCTTTAATAAAACTTGCTCAGATTATCTACCAGTTGTTGATTTTCCACAGTGCTCTGGGATGGTGTTTTGTAATTGGTGATGTCTTTCAGAACTTTCCACACTGAAGCAGGAAGAGAATTGGTTCCTTAGCTTTCCAGAAAAATTCTTTTTTTTTTTTTTTTTTGCCACTATGATCTCCCTTTCCAGTGTGTATTTGGCCTGTTTATACAAGAATCTGTCCCCATCCCAGTGAGCATCTTCTTTGGCCTGACGGAGTCTTGCAGTGAGCCATGGTTTGTCATTGTTGTAGGTTAAATGAGTCCTGGTAGGAATGCATGTCTTCACAGAAACTGATATAAGAAGTTACAGTCTCTATGAGCTCGTCCAGATCGGTGACAGCAGCTTCAAACACACTGCAAAAAGTGAGGATGAAACAGGCTTGTAAATCGCTCTGCTTCATTAGTGCCGTCAGTATTTTGTCAGTTCACAGGAAATATTTGCTTGGCTAAAGTCCCCGAGAATGATTAAAACAGAGTCTGGGTGTTGTTGCTCTGTATCTATGATCTGATCAGCAAGTTTTCTGATCAGATATATGTATGATGCATCTAAAAACTTCTACGCTACCATTCAAATTGTATGATTTTTAAATACTTTATAATTATTATTATTATTAATTTTATTTATCAATATGTTTATTTAGCAAGGATACATTCAGTTATTCTAAAGTGACAGTCAATACATTTATAATGTTACAAAAAACTTATTTTCAAAAGAAGGCTTTCTATTCATCAAATAAAACTGAATAAATATCAGCATATTAGAATGATTTCTGAAGGATCATGTGGCACTGAAAAAAAATAATTCACAATATTACTATATTTTTGATCAAATGAATGCAGCCTTGGTGAGCATAAATTATGTTTTTTCAAAAGTAAACGTTTTCCCCAAAATGTTTGAAGAGTAATGCACATGTGAAAGTGTTTATATTTTAGATTCTGCCAATACATTGTATAATTTCATTGTCTACCCAAACCAAAAAAGTATGAATACCTATGTTTTCATGGGCGTAGATTTGGTCTCAGCTTTGGTGGGGACACCCCCATAAGCCCCACCCCCTCTCCCCCGGGAATTATTTTGTTGTAAGATACCAGTGATTTAATGGTGATTTAGTATCAATGTATAATCTCAAAAATGCACTCTCAAAAAATAAAAATCTGAGACTGTGTAATGCTGAACAACCAAACTTTTTATTAAGATAAATTATTATGTATTTAGTATTTACACTAACAAAGAATGCTCTGCCACAAGGAAACAAATATAAATAAATAAATATAATATTTTTCTATTATAAACACTGTTTACCCTAAAGTACACTCACGTTTATGTTGACTGCAAGATTCTAATTTAAGGTAACTTACAGGCTAATTGACATTCAGTTACTTGCTAACGTAGCGTGTTGGGAAAGTTCACTTTCTACATGAAACTAGTTCAAAGTTCAATTCACAAATTTTAAAATGTACTAGTTAGGTTTATAGTTCAAACTACAAAATTTTGAACTAAGTTCACAGTTCCAAAAATGAACTAGTTCAACTTTTTTTTCCATATGTTGCTGCAAGCTATTATTTTTCAAAATTGTTGCCACAGCCCATATAGAATCACAGACAGCAATTATTTTATCAGTTTTAACAATGAAGCTATGCGTCAGATTTCATCTTCATATCCAATTTTGAAGTTTACATTAGCATTGAGCGGACAGCATTTCGCCATTGTTGCTTTAATGCTTTGTCTCCCATTCTCACCGACCTTTTCATAAACATCATAAAATTCTTTTAAATGATCATACGGCTTCTTCCTACATGCTGCTGTCGCCTCCATGTTTTTTTTTAGGTTTTTTTTGGGATGACGCGTCACGCATGTGGCAGACGGCGGTGCGACACTGGTGGCTGCTGTTGCCAGATTGGGTGTATATTAAGACCCGTTTCCGGTGTGTTTTAGCCAGGTTTTTGCCTGGAAGGCTCTATAGAAATCTGGCACCCTATTGAACGAAGTTAAACTGAGAGAGCGTGCCGTTCACAGACACCAGAATGAACGAGTTGACAGTAACGTTCATCAGAGATACAGTACGTTCAGTTCACGTTCGGCCAAAATATGAATGAGTTCATGAACTATCGTTCAGGCACAACACTGGGTAATACTATCACCAGTTAATACTATTTTCCACAGAATATGCATTTTATGAAAAAGCTTCTTATGTCCCCTTTCTTCTTCTTGGGTGGCATCTACAAAGTACAAAAAGGGGCAAAAAAAACGGAATATTAAAATGTTTTTACTCTGGCCTTTGTATGTGGCAGCAGCCCTTGTAACTTAACTTACCGTCGGCGACGTCAACACAAACCACCCGCTCGCTGCTACTAGTGCAAGCCCAAAAGTAGTCCCAGCCCGCACGTGTAACCTGTCAGATACCCCGCCGCCAATCAAATTACGGCGTTTCTTGTACTGTCGTCGTGGCCGTTAGAATCGATAAGCAGTGCAAAGATCCAAATAGCAGTTCAAAGGAGCTTGCTAAATATTGGTGGGGACAAATTCGTCATCTCAAAATATTGATAGGGACTAATACCTAGCGTCCCCCCCTAAACCTACACCCATGTATGTTTTTATAACCATTCAGTTCACCCTGTAATTTCATCTCTTTTTTCCACCTTACTCACACATGCACAGGGTGTCACCACTGTCTGTTGAATTTAGACATGCCTGGACCTTTGTGGCCATACGTCCACAAAAATCTCAAGTGGAGGATTCATAAGACATGACATATTTTACATGACCTACTGTAAAACCTGTGTTCCTTGTGAAAAGAGAGTGAAAGCAAAACTTCTCTTCGATATCCTCTCTGATCCTTTCACGTCCACCGAGCAGATCTGCATAAACTGACAGGAAAACCCAGTCACATGCTGTTAAGCATATGCAGCGTCTACACTGGAAGCGACCGATGGCACGTCCATCTTTCTTTCTTTCTAAAACGTAGTTTTTTGTCATGTAAATTATAGTTATGACATGTTGTGACACTCCACTCTCATCCAGTGTAGATATAGCATTCTAAATTAAGTTTGATCTAAAATATTGTACTTAAGTAGGATTATCGATGTATAAACACACTCTCACACACACACAGTCACAGCATTTTTATAGTTATATCAGTCCCAACTTCATTCCCAAACCCTCCTTCATGACATATTGGATTATTTATACATTCTGAGACTCTTTACACCTGAGACTCAGGTGACCATGAGTCTCTTCCACCTCTCTATGGAGAACTGGAGTGGGCCAGTGAAATTAGGATGAGAGAAATGCTGAAAGCAAGACCTGTGTGAGACACTCCAAACCCTGCTATCTGTCCACTGCTCTCCTTCACCAGCTCACAGTTAACAGTATTTACTGATATCGCACTATGCACACACATCCTAAAGATGTATACATCTTTTGATTATTATGGATGTTATCTGATGCTGGCATAAGCAGATAAATATATAAAATCGCTTTAGCTGACATTATATACAAAAGATGCTCCACCTAATTTACTAAATGTATATTTTTTAGTATATTGTTTTATATTTTAAAAGTGAAAAAGGGAAAATGATGTGACATATGGCCAAGTATGGTGACCCATACTCAGAATTCGTGCTCTGCTTTTAACCCATCCAAAGTGCACACACACAGCAGTGAACACACACTCTATTCTATTCTATTATGATCATCAATGCTGCATTTAATTGACCAAAAATACAGTGAAAAAATAAATAAATAAATAAAATGGTTCTATGGTTTTATTAAGAATGTGAAACATCCATGGAACTTTTCCAATGCACAATAGGTTCTTTAGATTATTAAACTGTTTCTTTTAAGGTCTTCTGACTGAAAGTGAGGTACTTGGGGAAAGTCTGTGAAAACTCCCTTTTGAAATCTTTATTTATAAGAGTATATTGAGTCACATGGGTTAGACGAGGCATAAGAATTTGTTTATGATTTTAAGATCAATCGTAATTCAAGTATGGACTCTTTCTGTATAGGAGAATTGCTGTTATAAAGCCTCAATCTCTTAGAAAGCTAAAACAAAGGACTATAAATCATATTTCTTTTCATCTGACCAATGGAGGTGTTGAAGTGAAAAGTAGTAAATGCTTTTCCTTCTACAATCTCAACCTGTGCAGTTTTCACAGGTTTACAGTAGATCATTAGCATAAAGGTCCACAGAGCCCCAACATGGCTGTTTCACCTCCTGTAAAACATGCTGTGCTTTTATATTACACTAAGAACTTTAGGCCTTTGTTGTCCCCATAAAGTTGTTCTGAATAATTTCGTTTTTTCCCGCCTCTTTTTTGTTTTTTTGTTATCTACTCTTGTTTCTGTCTCACAATGTGAAATTAATAATTAATGCTGTAATGCCCATCTGATTCACTTATCAATTTAAGAGCACAAACAATGGCCTTGAAAGCAGGGAGAAAGCAAGACTTCCTCAGGGAATGGCGGTGATGAGGGGTTTCATGTTACACAAGGAAATCAAAGAATCTGCTCAAAAATGATTTCATGTCATAACAAAAGAGGGGATTTTGAATTTTTTTTTTTTTTTTTTTTTTTTTTTTGGGTAACTTGTTTATTTTCTGCATTTTCAAACATGAGGCGAGAGATAATTCCACTGAGAAAATGTATTTATCTGGTTGGTTTGAGATGGAGGTGGGGTGTGGCATTTATCAAAGGGCTGGCTTGACAGTACATGACAATTGCTGGTTTGACTGGTGGCAGGATGGAGATTTTAAGATGGCCTTCAGCTCTATTGGACAGACATGTCAAAATGGGACTTGTCAGTAAGTCATTCAGGAATGGACAGATGCACCTGGTCCTAAAGGGCTCTGTCACAGAGGAAGAGATGCAATATAGCCAGATATTAGCTGGTTAAAACCATATCACAATAAACCATAGAGGGTGAGTAACACTGTGTCTTCCCTAGCAACAATATATATATATATATATATATATATATATATATATATATATATATATATATATATATATATATATATATATATATATATATATATGGAAACAATATACTTTAACATGAACTGAATGTTATGCTTCCAAGCACTTAATTGCAATTAAATAAAATTGTACTTAATTTTACATTTTACACTATTATCAAAACTTTTTGATCCAAGTGGGATTTAAGTAAATAACAAGTTAAACATTTAAGTAGTTTTATAATTATCTATTCTATTTATCGACTATATTTGAGATATGGTTCAAGTGTAGACCCTACTGCCAATTGTGCTGACAACGGTAAAGAGTTAAAACTTGTGTGCCATGTATTGAAATATATTTGTAACTACACATTTGTAATGAAGTTGCAGTTTAGTTCATTTAAAATATATTAACTTTAAATGTAATATCATACACTGTAATCAAGTATTTTATATGGGATTTAGTATGTTAGTCAAAATATCAAATGTATTTGATATATTACTTACTTTGAAATTATTTTAAATATTTGAAGTATTCTAAAAGGGCACATACAAGTAAAAAGCACACGTCTTTGGAATAGCATCCAAGGAATAGCTACAATTATTTGGTTTGTAGTTTCTTTCTAATGTTCCGCATGATGCCTCAGGAAAATGTTTTGGGTGACTTTAGCAAATAGATTCTCTTTCATATGTAACATTCTGACGACCACCAGTCCCTTCCAGACATGATACAGGGAACAATAATAGATTGTACAAATGGCTGTAGAACTAGCTTTTGCATTTTTCATTCAAGCCAAACACAGTTAATTATGTCCAAATATCCAACAGTGACCGTCACTTAACTGAAAAATTATGTAATTAAACCATAATGATGCCATTTCCCTAAAGTGTATCTGACATTCAGATGAGCTAAACGAGGAAGTGTAACATAAATCCTATTAGGTTTTGCTTAATCCATGAGCCAAGCACTTATCAAAGTTCAAACATTCACTGGTCTGAACGAAAGTGCACAAGTAACAGGATTAAAAATGCTAAAATACATTCCACTCGATTTATTCTCAGTGAATGAGGCAAAATAAAGCAGATTATACCAAATTCAAAAATGTACAATGGACTGGTGAAGTATAACACTGTTTACATAATAAGATATGAGACTGTTTTGGACATAGCTGCTTTTATTTTAGAGGCTAAATTTATACATTATTGTTGTATCTAAAACCTGTTCTATAGTCAACAATGGACATTTTTATTGCTGAAAAGGTATTACATCTTGTCCTGTTGTACGAAAGGCAGTGAACATGCGTTGAGCAGACAGGAACAGGAAATAAACAAGTCCATTTTTCATCATACTCGCCTCTTCTCCTTGTATAACAAGGCCCAACATCAATCTTTCTGAATTGTTTTTTAAAGGGGTAGTTGTATATGAAAGCAAACATGCTCAATGATGAAAAGGGATATCAGGCACATAATGATGTCAGTACTGTTGTAGGAGCTTTCTTGGCCTTTGTTTTCGTTTTTCTTCTTCTCTGTTTGGCTTATACTACTCATACATTTTTCATCTTCTGATTCACTAGCATTAGAGGATCAAAAGCAGAATGATTTCCTGAAATGCTACGTATTCTCAAATATATACCACTGGTTGCATTTGCAGAATCATTACATGCAACATGCAGTGCATGCGCTAAATGTTTTCTTCCATACTTTTTGCATAGGAGTCTCCTGTGGTCATCTGTGCGGTGATTCCTTTTATCTGGAAAACTTTGTACTGAACTAAAACTCCTATGGAGCTTCTAAAAGTAAAAGGTTTTATTTTATTTAATTTTGGATTCTCTGCACTAAAGAGACAAACTTCCAGAATCAAAGTTGGTTGGATATACTGCTCAGCACCAGCGGAGGATATGCCAATTAATTTTATACCTGTAATAAGTTGGGGCATTATATAATAATATCCATGAACAGTACCGAACGTGAAGATGAACCAGAGAGATATCACTGTAATATATGTTTTAAAGGATGTGAGAGTGCTATATTATTGATTGTGTCTACTCTGGTGATTCATTTTATGTTTTGTGGAAAGCATTTGAAATGGGTCTTGCTTAGAATGATAATGAGAAGAGAAAAAAAAAAGACTTCCTCTTTGGTTTAGTTTTAATAAATGGTGTATATTGTAAGCCATCGCTTTTTCGAATGTGTCCTACTTGAGTTTTGCTCTAAATGGGCATGACTAGTAAACAGCAGCTGGGAGTTTCAATGTATGATATTGCGAGGCGATAAATACGTAATTTAGAATAAACAGTAAATGTCACAAAATCACTGTGTTCCACAGAAATCGACTTCATGTTTCACCATGTATTTTATTCTCCTCTAATGTTATGAATATGATCAGATTTTAGAAGTAGGAAGAGTTTGCTGATTATCAATATATTTTGGCATAGTAATTTTCTATGCTGTTGCTTTGGGATGGTATTTCACATATATGTGATAGTGGATAGTTCTCCCAAAATTGAAAATTGTCATAATTTACTCATCCTCAAGTTGTCACAAACCTATATCAGTTTATTTAACAATTCAACACAGTTATTAGTTATAGTATATTGTGTGTGTGTTGACATACCTGTTTAAGACATGGCCAGTTCTGTTGGTAAGGTTTTTTTTTTTTTTTTTTTTTTTTTTTTTAAGTGATGCTTGACAGTGCTTGGGCTTTCCTGAGGCCTAGACATGCCTGAGGCAAAGCTTGAAGTGATAATTCACACTGAAAACTATTTTAGGGCATACATTACTTGACTGCAAAGATTGCTATGTCTGTCTTTGGGTCCAGTGCACCAAGACAATTACTAAAGTAAGCCATGCATATCAGTCATGCATTGGCCTGGAATAAAACTCAGTCCTCACCTCCGATACATGCTACCTATAACCTTCGCTGGCTTGTTTTTTTGTACTCATTTAGGTGTACTCAAAACATTGTCTGTACCCTTAGGCATGCTTTACGTTTGCTTGAGAAAGCAGTGCATATTCATTTTGATGCCCATATTAATGGGTTTTCAGTTGAGTTTTGGTGCTGAACCTGTTTTGCAGCATGTAGCTTGCTGAACTTTTGGAAAATATATTGAATGTACTTTAAACATTTTTATGAAAGCAATCTTGAAAAACAGGCTTTTATGAAGCAACTAAATAATGGAGGTGACACAAGTTCCACACTCCACAATCATCCGCCTGAATACAGATGATTTAAGAACTTTATAGCTGCAGTTTGGGTTTAGCCTTGGGTTAAGTCTTAGAATTGTGAACCTTTATGAAATTGTATAATTGTAAGAGTACAAATCTTGTCTTGCTTTATTTATAGACAGAAAATAAGACATTTGCAAGTCATTTGTAAGATGCATAGATATCCATGCCAAACATTGCATTAGAAACTGAGTGATCTTATAAAACTTTCAGTATAATGTTATTGTTGTATGTAAACTTGTGTCCCAACCCTGATTAATTTTAGTGAATAAGAGTATCTTATCCCCACACATTTACAGAACAAACCAGTAGTGCACTGAGCCTAATTATCACACATTATGATCATGAAATCAAAAGGAAATCAAATGCTTTAAAACCCATTGTCACTGGTCATAAACAGTTATGTGAGTTCCATCAGGCAAATTCAGCAATGTTAAAGTGCTGCTTTGAATTTCCTCTGAAAAAAGGGGAAAAGGAGGGGGGTTAAAATTTGATTTATCTGACTTCTGAAGTACTTAAACTCAGTCCAGACACATGACTTAGTTTAAGGAATGCATTAATCCAAAACTGCAGGATTAGTTTACTACAACCTTTTTAAATCAAATTACTCTAATTAAATAACTTTCTGATGAGTAACTGATGTTGAAATGAACCCTAATTTAACTATAAGCCAGTGCATATCCTTATTGCTTTGATTCATTTTAGTGAGAGATCACTCTCAGACTTTTATTTAGAGAAAATTAGCTTGGACGTTTCCTTGAAAACACAAACATTGTTTTATAAAATGGGACATTTAGGAGCCAAATTAATTTCAAGCTGGGCTCTCACTACAGGATTTTTAGGCCAAAATATCTTTGATTTTCCCCTCCTGAAAAACAGAGAAAAAATTTTTGTCAGTGTCCTCGGTCGGTTCCGCTGTTCCACTGTTCTGTTGGTCCGCTGTTCCACTGTTCCACTCTTCCGTTGTTCTGCTGTTCCGCTGTTCTGCTGTTCCACTGTTCCACTGTTCCGTTGTTCTGCTGTTCCGCTGTTCCGCTGTTCCACTGTTCCACTGTTCCACTGTTCTGCTGTTCTGCTGTTCCGCTGTTCGTTTTGCAGATTGAATCTTAAATCTCTCGATCTGCATGCACACTAACCAGGGTCACCCCGGTTATATCAACGTTTCATATTTAGGACTTTAAATTATCATGTCTATGACTGCATCGTTAATTTCACAACACCCAATGCGCGACCGCAAAACAACCTGCTGTATGGGTCTGCTGGATAGTGGAGTTGGAGGAAACTCCTTGAGTTTCGCAATAACGACTGTTTGTATAATGTTTTGAAAACATACCACAACCGTAAGGACAAAGAAAAGCGTTGGGGCAATATCGACCCTCAGTTTTGAACATACCGGGTGAGTGTAGAAAGCTGCTAGCAAGCTAGCTATAATATGTAAACATTAGTTGCTGAAATGTCAATGATGGTGTGCCATGATTTTTGAATCTTGTTAGTGGGTACACTTTTAAGATTTCAGGGAAAGATGTGTGTGCTGCAACCAGATTTCATAATCAGTTAGAATTTTTAACTCCTGTACTCTGAGCCGGCTTAAGTTAACAAATTGCATATTTGCTCAGTTCGTCATGCTGTGATGAATGGTCATTTTAATGCAGTATGTACAAAAGTTTAACGTGTTTGTTAGACTTTTTTTAATCTTTCAAACACAATGAACTCTTTAAGCATCATCTATTTAAATGGAGGCACAGAATTTTCTCAGATTTCATTAAAAATATCTTAATTTGTTTTTCGAAGATGAACAAAAGTCTCATGGATTTGAAAATACAAGAGGGTGAGTTAATGATGACCAAATTTTCCTTTTTGGTGGACTAGAATATATTTGTGTCATATGCTGCAAGTATCTTTTTTTTTTTCTTATGAAAGCAGTCTGCAGTCATCTCTTCTCAGAATATTCCCTGTAGATCCAAATGGGCTTCAAGATCATTCACAACACCGGACAAGGGGGAATATCCTCTAGTCTAGTAGTAAGAATGCAATGGTCAATTGGGACATAAGTACCACCTAATTAGGATTAATATCTCACTCCATGCAAGCTCACAATACAAATATCAGCTCTCATGGGACATGAACCAAATCCGACAGGACCAAAGGCATTCCAGCTCTTCCATGTTGACCCAGAAGTATTAAGATGATTTCAAGGTTGTATTTTTTTTCCTACTGCGCATCACATCGCATCGAACAGAAGCTGGAGGTCTAAGTGAGGACAGCTGTGCACACTATTAATTTGTCTAATGCATAATCTCAGGGACCTCAGTCAGTGGCATCCATGGGATGGGCCAGAAGTTTAGCTCCAGCCTATCTCAATATGTCTTGTCTGAGCAGCTCATTCCCAGGGACATTGCCATGAGCACTTGGCGCTTGGCATGCTGAGTGAGGAGCTGGCAGGGACCAGACTGAGGGCAAATAGCAAAGAAGAGACAGGTTAGTCTTTATCGTCTGGCTAGATCTTCAAACTCATTTCTCACACAGATTTGTACAGCTGGTTATTGACCTGGAAGAGATCTACAAGCATGTTGCTTCAGGGGTTGGTCCACAACCACAGGGAAGACTGCCAGGGCTTGGACAACAAGACCATCTGGTCCCATTTGACCTACTGGTGTGTCCCACACTTGTTCCTCACTGCCTTTTTGAGAAGCCCCAATAGCACGACAATTGTGTAGACATAGAGTCAGACAGAGCTTTAAATCTGTCTTCTCTTTCTTTTTCTGCCTGTGCCACTTGCCTTGCAGGTGAGCTGTCACAAATTGAACAAGGTTTCATTTTGACAAAGGCAAACTGCCAAGAAAGTAGGTGTGGGGACGATCATGCTGAGAAGGTCTGAGCAAACAGGAGGGAGGAACACCCGATTAAAGCCTTTTAGATAAAAGCCCAAAGCTCTCCCCGTAAGTTCTGCCATGAGCAGCGTGTGAACGTTAGTGGAACTGTCACAAACACCGTAGTGCATTAATTGTGAACCCATCACCGAGAAAGTTAATTACAAGCACCCGGGACGAGTCGGCGGTTGAACACACCCCTTTTCTCTAACTCTGAAGTGTCACCTCTCATTTCACTCTCCTGAACATTTAAATAGCACACCATGCTTGTTGTCTTGGCAGCTCTACATCAATGTCAATGCACGGCACAAACATTACAAGTGCTCGGCTTTCCCCAGACCTGGCTGTGCATCACATTGCTGCAAACCTAATTATGGTCTGTAATTACAAGGATCTTGGGGAGTTTGACTGAAAGTCAAATTACAAAGGCAACAAAACGCAGGCTGAATTGCTGGAGTACTTGACAGGGGTCATTAAACCGTCCTTCACATTCAAATGTCCAGAGCGTTTCAACATCGTTGTTTAGGTTTCGGCACTTTGCCTCCCTCTTCTTGGGATGTTTGCTCAAGGCTTTTGTGGTAGGATTGAACAAATGCTTTGTGGCCTTTTCTCTGCAGGTCATGAGAAAAACAGAAGTTCGGCCAGCTTCTCCAAAACTCTTCCAACCACCTGCAAGGGCAATTACCATATTGTTTTGTTTGTGTAAGAGAATAGACATTTAAATAGTGTCACACACTTTTTGGAAGAGGGTTGGCTTGTACAGAACTAGCAAGATCCTTCCAAGAAAAAGACAGAAACTGTGTGTTGATACAGTATAAGCTACAGGGCTCAACAATTAAGCATGGCCCCTGTCCCAGGACCAGTGTGAGAGAATCAGGCAGCTGATGGAATGATCGCTTTTTCTTTTGGCCTGTTTTGCATTCATTTGTCTTGTACTTCAATTTTTTTGGTGTATTATTCTATGCTGTTCTGCTGATCACCAACATGTAAATTAATGACAAATGAAGTTTGCTGAATTAGCTGAAATTACTTGTGAATGTCTTTAAGGCATCTTTAAACATTTGAAAATTACAAAATTGTCAGTAATGTTTAGCATCATTGTTTTGCAGCAAGTATTTTTATTGATTTATGGAAGAAAGCAGCTATAGGTTAGTGAGAAATCAGTATCACACATCATGGTAATTTCTTAAAAACATATGAGTACAATGAGTACATTCATTATCAGAGTGGTTTCCCACCATAAGTTTCTCAAATCTTCAGGCATTTTAACAAATATATTAAAGGTGCTATAGAACCCAACGATCACTTTTATAAGGTGTTTGAACACAGTTGTGTGTCTACAGTGTGTGAAAACAACCAGCCTATAATGGTAAAAATCCACCCACTGTTTTAGAATACCAATAATTCATAAACTATCTCTTTGTGATACTCTCTCAAATGAGTGGCAATTTTAACAAGCTATTAAAAAAATGATCTGTAGGGTATTTTGAGATAAAACTGTTGTTTTTGGGGCAGGACTAAAAAGTGCTGTTTCAGGGGTGTGTACCCTTAGATGAAAATGAGCTGCAACTTCCTGCCCGACTCCAGAAGGGCCGTAGCCTAAACATCTCTGCTTTGCATATGGCAATAAACAGAGAGGAGAAACAACATGAGCGAGAGGCCGCATATGTCCGAACCGGACAGCAGAAGAAACAATTTTAGGCTATTGCTATTGTCCTCAATAGTGGAGGGCGGGGATATCAAAATATGTCATATTGTAGACAGGATCCAAACTGCTCGTCTTTTGAGACTGGTTTGATTTTATGAAGATTAAAAATAATAATAATAAATAAATAAATAAAACGATTGGGTGGATTTTTATCATTGTAAGATGGCTGTGTACACACAATTCCAACACACATTTCTGTCCAAACACCTTGTAAAAGTGGATTTTGAATAATACTGTAGGTGCACTTTAAGCTTCAAGTGAACTTCATTTTTTAAAAGGAAGGCCTGCTTTGTGATGATTCAGCCATTATGTTTTAAATGCAGGGATATTAATAATGAAGAAATTCCAGTTGCCTATAGGGACAATCTCTCAGTAGAATATCAGAAAATGTGTTTTTTTATGTGTTCATGAGTGTGTTACAGTAAACAAAGCTGTCATCTGTACCAAGATTTGAGGCTCCCAGTGTATTCTTCTTCTTTTTTGCCCATTTTAAAAACAATAAGGCAATATTCAAAACAGCAGGGACATGCACATCTCTAAACAGCTACCGCATTACAGTCACTGAACTTCTGAACTTTTCTGTCTTGATTATATGATGTTCATTTTAAAACAAGCAGTATTAAGGTCATAGAACAATTGATTATTTATTTGTGTGATTACGCATTTTAGCAGACTCCTTTATCCAAAGATATGCATTTTATCAGTTCATGAATTCCCTGGGAATCAAACCCATGACCTTGGTGTTTCTAGTCTTGTGCTCTATTGTTTGAGCTGCCAGAATTTTGTGTTATATCATGTATTTCATAAATATATCATTTATCAATCTTAAATTTTGCTAATATATTTATAAAAAAAATAAAAAGTGAAGTGTAATTTGTACAGCAGGGAACTGAAATGCCCTATATATATATATATTTTTTTTTTTTGATTGGTTGTTATTTATTTTTTTTATATTTTTTTTTTCTCAATAAATTGGTGCTGGAATTTATTTGTGCTTTGAGTGTCATGGTGGGCTGACAGGCTGACGACTTTGGTCGAAGAAAAATAAGCTATGCAGAGTTTAGTAGTTTGACAACTCTTGGATGTGGTGTGCAGCATTCCTCCGGAGTAACTGCACCCTTACACTTCTGTCTGTACTTAAACTAACTAACAGCCCCACAGAACACCACATCCTTCCCACTGCCAACCAGACAGTTTTTAGAAGCAGGGCTTGTGGTTAATTCATTATTCTTTCGAAATATCTCTGAAATGCACTGGAGGAAAAAAAAAGAGAGTCTTTTTTGTTCCTTTGTAATTTTGAAAGTAACTAATCTTGTGAACCTACAGTATCAGATGTTTGCTTCTCCACAGCTGTTGCTGCTCTCGTAGGTAAGCTCACCTATAATAACTTGACGGCCCACCAGGGACCAGATGGCTTATCACCCTATTTATGTTTATTTATTTATTTTACATATAATTTAGCTCTTTTCTGCAGTAACAGCTTTTAATGAGAGAAACACATACAGGTGTTCCCAGAGGAGCAAAGTAAACTGATTTATATGCAGCTCGCTGGGTCATTACCACATGCT
>NC_039263.1:75000-126150 GCF_003368295.1 Carassius auratus
GTAAAGTCACCGTAAAATCTCCCGGAGGGGATGGAGGCTGTCTTTGGACTGGAATGTACCTGATGGAAAAAACAGTTTGACAAAAGACACATAGCTGTGGGAGACTTGTACAAATTATGATTTTTTCCCCCTTTCCCAACCATCCAGTGTTGCTGATTTTGGGTTATTGGTGAATATGACACTGCTCAAAGAGGGAATGGACAAATAACACCTCTATACATCACCAAACCCATTCTAACACTTGTCTTTTAATGATTTTAGCCCAGTCTCGAGCTTGGAGACCGAACTGAGCAGACTGAACTTTTACTCTAATGCACTATTGATTTATCATAATGATTTGCATTAGATGAATCACAAATATATGCCTCTCTGATGCCAGTTAATGGGATGTACGGGAAAGCTGCAATAACTGATCAAATAAACAACTTTGTAAAATGTTCCGGAGGCACATTCATTTCTTCAAATGCCTTGACACTGATAAACTGATTTATGTTAGTTAGGATAAGATTTAGATTATTTATCTGGAAACGTTATTAATTACCATATCTTAATACAGGACCATAGTAACATTATTCATAGTAACATTATAAATCGCCATAACCAGGGATCCGCAGAGTATCAATATGATGGTAGATATGATAATTATTTTAGGTGCTATAGCTGATGAATAAATGGCTGCTGATATAAAAAAATCTGTACTATTTTTGCAAGTAGTAATAATAATAAAATAAAAATATGAACTGAAAAATAAATAATGACTTAATGTTGTCATGATCAGTTGAAAATGGACATAAGGATATTTTTAAATTTAAGTGTCCTAGAAAATGCATAGAATAATAAAATGTTCCCTTAGCCAGTATTTTTGTTTGTACTGTAATAAGATTGGAATGTATTTAATTTGATTATCACAGGGTGAGCGTTAATATGCATTCCTGTAATTAAAGCAGGACAGTGTTGTGCATTCCTCATCCAGCTGTCTTAAAATGTGTGTCCATAAACCCATGATTCTCTTGCACACTCATCTGCCCTGGAAATGCATGGAATATTTTAGAGACACTGCTATTCCAAGCCATTCACCCAAAGCAATGTCTGAGCCCAGGAACATCCTCTAATGCTACCAAAACCCCAAATAGTATGAGTTGTGTCCACACCAAGAGTAGTCGTATTTTTCTGCGAACTACTCTGATGATCTTGGCTAGTGTTTTACAGTTCACACAAGTGTTCACCATGCCTAATGTGAATTCCCAGATATTCTCTCTGGGAAAAGAAATCATCACTAAAGCTTCTGAAAGATCATAGAACATACATCCAAACATT
This sequence comes from Carassius auratus, assembly GCF_003368295.1. NCBI lineage: Eukaryota > Metazoa > Chordata > Actinopteri > Cypriniformes > Cyprinidae > Carassius > Carassius auratus. The sequence continues at coordinate 76,318 of NC_039263.1, forward strand.
GTGTGCTCAGTTTAATCTCAGCTATCAGCATTGACCTAAAACTTTGACTTTTGCAACTTTTTGAGGTATTAAAATCATTCAGTTATTGCTAGCTGTTGCAATATGCATATCACCACTTTTTACATTTGGGACATTTCAGTAATTTTAATATATCATGTAGCCCTACAAAATTTGACGAAAATGTTTTTCAAAATGTCATTTTGTTCCAAGTCATATAGGTTTGAAATGACATGAGGGTGAGTAAGTGATGAAAGAATTTTCATTTTTTGATGAACCATCCATTTCAATGAAATTTTTTATTGCTATCATTTTATGTCTAATCCCTCAAAGCAGAAAAGTTTTATATCCACTTTGCATTCTGACACCTCGATCTTTCTCTGCGGTGCCCAAGATTCAGTCTACTAAGGAATTCCTCTCAACTGAAGTGGCATTGAGATTGGTAATCGTGGAAAGAGGAAAAAAAGGAAAAGGAAAAACAATGTCGGTTTCTCTCATGTTTGCCAGGAGTCTCATGCTCCCGTCCATGCACTCCTGTCCAGAAAAGTAGGATTACGTATCCACTGAGGCCAGTAGATCTCTAAACCCCAATTACTGTGCTATTTGGTGATTTATGGGTTTATTTTAATGACACATTAAAATGCAATTAGTATTAGAATCCAGAACAAACTATGTGCATCCAATGAAATTCCAGTACTGTACTGACAGCCGTTTTCTCTTTACACATCACTGAGTGGGTGCTTGGCAGGGTGGATGGGGCTGTGTTTTGCCCAAACCTACCGGGTAATACTTTCACAGAGTTCACTCATGTGGGGAAAATATTGTGGAAATTTAATTTAATTTAATTTAATTTAATTTAATTTAATTTAATTTAATTTAATTTAATTTAATTTAATTTAATTTAATTTAATTTAATTTATTTTATTTTATTTATTTTTTGCTAAATTTGCTAAATGTGAGGGGGAAAATAGTGTATTATTATTATTATTATTATTATTATTATTATTATTATTATTATTATTATACCTTAGACAGAGAAGAATTTATTCACCCCAAAATTAAAAGTATATAGTTACACTGGTTAAAAACATGCAAAAGCACCATAAATGTGGCCCATACTGTAGGATTATTATATTATTTATTTGTCCCACTTTATATTAGGTGGCCTTAACTACTATGTACTTACATAAAAAAGTAAGTACAATGTACTTATTGTGTTCATATTGTATTGTAAAACACTTTTGCTGCTATTGAGGTGGGATGGGGTAAGGTTAGGGAGAGGGTTGGAGGTATGGGTAAGTTTAGGGGTGGGTTAAGTTGTAACTATAAATGTAATTACAGAAATTAAATACTGATGTAATTACACGTAGTTCTTTTTAAGTATAAGTACAATATAAAAATATTTATGTACACAATAAGTACATTGTACTAAATTATTAATTAAAATGTAAGTACATAGTAGTTAAGGCTACTTAATATAAATATTTATTTGTGTATTTTTCTCAGTTGATTCATCCAATTCACAAAAGTGGTCAGAATGATTCATTTTCAAAGGCTGACCCAGTTCTTGAGTTCAATTCACTGGGTTGTTCTGGTTGCAGCGGTTAATGGCTGAAAATAACATTTTTAGTGAATAACATCATATGGACCATTTCTATTATACATTTATGTCTTTTTTGAAGTTTAAAAGCTTGTGTGTTCCATGGAGGAAAAACTCTTATAGGGCAGGTTTGGAATGAGATGTTGGTGGGTAAATCGATACAGGTTTCTCATTTTTGGGTGTACTATTCCTTTAAAAGGAAAACTGGCAGATTCAAAAGAAAACCAATTTCAATCTCCAACTGACACATTACTATTTGGTAATACAGAAGCAGAGGCGTCCTCCGGCATTGACCTCTGAAATGGAGGAATTAGCTGTGGTTATATGTGAGGAAACATTTTCTGTCAATATCTCCTGTGACCTACAGATGCCAAACCAAAGACTGCCTCCCCGCAGAACGATAGTTATCATTACATGCGGCAACATACAGAAATTGCTCAGAGATCAGCCGATTGTATTTTGAGATGCCCCACAGCATACTGATTGCTATTTCCGAGCTCATTTCTGAAAGAAATGAGTTCCTTCAGCATAAACACAAGGCTGCAAAATTAAAGCACTGTACGTCATGCAGGATGGCTGCTATGATATATTTTCATCTCACTCATCTCATTGATTTCACAATGTGAGAACACGCATATACAGATGTTTACATGCCAGAAGCTGGAGGGACTCGTGAACATCACATTAAAATACATTACCGTGATGCAACATTTGGCAAATCATATGAATAAAATCCAGAACACAGTGCACCAATTTCCTGTAATACTTCTCTTATACATTGCAGGCAGTTCATGTTTTACACCCATCAGCCATCATTCATCGCTCATGTTTTACACTCAGTTCACACTCATATACACTACCGTTCAAATTGGCAGTTAAGTCTTTTGGTTACTTTTTTTATTTTTTATTATTTTATTTTTTTAACATTCTATTCAACAAAGAATCATGGAAAATGTATCACAGTTTCTTTATAAATAAATAAATATGATAGGATGTTTTCTGAAGGGTCATGTGACACTGGACTAATGGCTGTTGAAAATTCATCTTTGAAAGTGAAAGTCATAACATTTGCCAAGTATGGTAACCCAGACTCAGAACTGGTGCTCTGCATTTAACCCATCCAGGTGCACACACACAGCAGTGAGTAGGGAACACACACACACACACCAGGCAGCTATTTTCCCGGGGAGCAACTGGGGGTTCAGTGCCTTTTCTCATGGGCACTTCAGTCATGGGTATTGAGGGTGAAAGAGAGTGCTGTTCATTCACTCTCCCAATTAACTTTTCCCAATTTTGATATTGTTTCACAATGTTCATATTTCATCTTTCTGAATACAATGTGGCATAGCATCACGCCAGCCTGATTTTAAAATGATTTGAAATGTTGCTTAACCCAGGGATAAAACCTGTGGTTAATAAAGTGGTTAATTAACCTGTGGTTAATTAAAATGCGCTCAACTCAACGCGTTCATTCTCAATGACAATGCAAAAAATCACTAAATATTACAGAAGCACAAAATAATAATAATAATATAAATACCTTATATGGATTATTTGACATTGCCATATGAATAATCAGATAGTTTGTCCTGCATAAAAAAAAAAAAAAGCTGGACTAAATGCAGTCAGTTCCAGGTTACTTTAGGATGACAGGTGAGATCTGAATGGATGAATGTAAGAGGTCTGTAAAGAGTCAACTACATGGGGTGAGGGGAGCGTCAGACATTGAGCACAGGGGTTCAGCTCATGTGCAGTAACAGCCTGGATGAGAGAAATGACCAGCAGCCAACAGCCCTGTCAGTACAACTGTCCAGTCCAGGGATAGAATCTGAAAAAGGGTTTTAGTTCCATTTATAAAACCCAAAACCTGCATGTTTGTCAGGATGGCTTCCTGGACAGCAAATTGTTCCCTCGTAACGATTCTCTCCCACTGTCTCTGTCCCATAAAATAATTAACGCACATATAACATATGGCCGCAAGCAAAGGGAAGTAATCGTATGCAAATCTCAGTGATGTATTTTAGGGGTTTCATTTTGCCTGGGACACATGCCATGAAGCCTGTTATGTCAATGCGACGAGGAAATATCCGACTCTGCGGTATTTGTGTCCATGGAGACTGCGAAAAATATCAAATTATGCTTCTTTCTTCCATGGATGGGAAGCCTAGGCCGTATTCTTTATTTAGTGAGAATAGGAAACTATTTCACCAGCCACTGCAATTATTAAATATAGTCTTGTGGAACAAAAAGTGTTTCGTTTATTTCAGAGGATAATGAATGTGACAGTAAGTGCCACGTTCACGACTGTTCAACGGCCTTGCTGGCCTCTCTGATAGATGTGTGAGTTCTTGACAAATCTCTGCTTTAAGTGCCGTGGATATGTCAAACTAACATTCCTCCGTTAAGAGCCGTCGCTAAACCATTTGTATCATTTTCCAGAACATTCTTCCTTGCTGTAACGCTGACGCACTTACCCTGCCTTGACAGATGTTCAACACAGCTGACAGCTGCATTACTCACCAGAACAGAATTAACAGTCATAAACTAAATCAGGATTTCTCCTGAACAATTTCTTCTGAATAGAGGCCAAGAGGTCAATTTACTAATCATGAAATCTGCATAAATGGAAGCTTTAATCAATTATGTAAACTTGCTGATATTCACGACACACAATGTGTTTCAAGAGGGAATATTTATATATTTTTTATAATTCAGCAGCTGGGGGAATTTTTTGTTTTGTTGCTGTTATCATTATAGTTATCATTGGTGTGAATGGGCCTAAAGAGTTTGGGAATGTGAACTGCATTGTTTGAAAATGTATCTATTTTGTTTCCCCCACAGGAACAGGTTTTGCTGCACCTGTGTTGCTCAGGTTCCAATGCTAGACCCAGAACATCATGAGCTCTGGTCAAGGGGGACGTGGTTTCCCATGATCCTTATCACCATGCACAATGTTCCATAGGTAAAGGTGGCAATAAGCTAACCCAGTTTACAATAAAAACACACCACATGAGGTGAAGAGGAGACATGTAAACCATATATCATCAAGGCAGTTTTTCAAACAAGGACAATACACTGGAGGTTGACTAAGCACTATAGAGAAATACAGGCTTTTTACGTTGTTGTGGAACTATAGAAACATTTCAAGCCAGAAGCATTTTATTTTAGTCGTCATAGTCTAGTCTGTTAACATGCATCTTCCTTTGGAAAACAAACCCAAGAACAGAAATAATGCACACTCACAGAGTCATTAGTTTGGATTTCAATAATAAAGCGGTTTGGAGCGCTACACATTTTTTCCTAATAATAAACCATAAAAATGATTTATTTGCTACCTACTGCTGCTGCTTATCATTTAGCCAAAGCACTTGCATACTCTCTATTAATCATGGAAGCATTCATCATTGATAACAACGATGGCTAAATTTGTAATATGATACGCCAGCAGCGAGAGCCATAATAGTTCCTCCTTGATCTTGAAGATAGCTCAATTAAGGAGAATTTTCTGGCAAATTCCGTCGTGCTGTGGTGGGATTACACTGCCTCATACCCCTGGGAGTAATCAATACCGAATGTCTGTTGTTGCCTCTCAGAACTCCGCTTCCCTTCTCAAAGTTCAGCTGTGTTCTCATTTAAACACATCAGTAACACACTGGGACCCAATCAATGGCGTCAGTATCACCACCCCCTACAGAGACATCAGGGTATCGACCCACTCCACTCACCGGGTGCTATACAGCTCCAGTCGCCTGTTCTTTTCTTTTTCTTTGATTTTTGTTTTCTTTTATTTTATTAAAAAAAACTTCTTTTTAAGATTATTTAATATTTTTATATTGAATTATTAATGTTTTGAGGGGTGGCACCACATGCCATTTTACACCTAATGCTGCCTTAGTCAAATTTTCTAATATTTTAAGTGACTTGAAAAATAACAATTCATTATCATCATCATATTATCATCCTCAATCATCATCATCATCATAATAATTTATATATATATTCCTATAAGAAATAAATAAAGAACATAAAATGAAGGGGGAAAAGGTTCATTAAAAGAATGAAATTATCGAAAAGAAAATCACAAGTTTCAAAATCTCAAGTCCTTTATATAATAACCATAATAACAGTAATAATAATAGTAATAATCTTCCTTTTTCTTTTTCCTTTTTTCCTTCTTATTTTCTTATATTTTATAATAATATTTTAAATCATTTTTATAATAATAAAATATTATGCCAAAGTACTTAACTTTATTATTATTATTATTATTATTATTATTATTATTATTATTTTATCTAAATATCAACATTAAAAAAAAAAATTAAAAAAAAAAATATGGGGGGATGCACCACATGACATTTTACAACCTGAACTAATGTTGCCTTGGTCAAATGATCTAATAACAATTCATCAATGTCATTATCATCCTCAATCATCATCATCATCTTCATCATCATCATCAATCATCATCATAATAAATAGATTTCCCGGTCCCACTTTATATTAGGTGGCCTTAACTACTATGTACTTACATAAAAAAAAAAAACAAGTACAATGTACTTATTGTGCTCATATTGTATTGTAAAACACTTTTGCTGCTATTGAGGTGGGATAGGGGTAAGGTTAGGGAGAGGGTTGGAGGTATGGGTAAGTTTAGGGGTGGGTTAAGGTGTAAAGTATGGGTCAACAGTGTAATTATAAATGTAATTACAGAAATTAAATACAGATGTAATTACATGTAGTTTTTTAAAATATAAGTACAATGTAAAAACATGTATGTACACAATAAGTACATTGTACTAAATTATTCATTAAAATGTAAGTACATAGTAGTTAAGGCCACTTAATATAAAGTGGGTCCGATTTTCCTATAATAAACAATATGAAGATTACTCCAAATTTAAGATTTTCTTTTCTATAATTTCATTTTTTTAATAAGCACTTTTTCATCATTATGATTTGATCTCACCTTGACATTTTAGTCTCTAAAAAACTAAAATTTACATAGAAATTCATCCTAACGTGTATTCAAGTTATTGCATGGATGAATTGCATATTCAATTAGTTTTTGAATAAAAAAATGAGTTTCTTTCTAAGCACCTTCGTATCATCCTGTCTTAATGGAACTGGCTCTTCCTCTTGTAGTGGAAGACTATGATGTTCAGCTGTGATTATTTGCTGCAGTTGAGTTGTTATCAGCTGTTTTTATCCGAACCTGCCATCCTACCAGAGCATCAGCCAAACATCTGTTAGCACCTCTGCCTCTACTGCTGCCGTGCAGATAAATCATCACACATTCAGCAGATCTAACTTATGTCTGTTTTCCTCCATGTTAGTCATTCAGGCTGATTGTCGTGTGGTTTTTCCAGCAATGTGTAATTAGTGAGATGAGTAAAACAAGGCAAATTGCATAGGGATAGGAATAGCAATACAAAATTGTCAAACAGTTCAGCGTCGGTGTACCAGATGTCTTTCTCAGCGCTGTTCGGAGGAATGAAACTCGTCAGTTTGGGCTTTCATCCATAGCTAAACTTCACATGGCAGTATGATGAAATTCAAGAAGAACATTTGCCAAGGGTAAGATATAAGATCAAAGAATTGATTGCAAATATGTGTTTTGTGCATAATTAGCATCGTAACACGTGATTGGTCAAACTGTTGGGGTCAAATACTGAGTATGTCAACCTTTAAAAGCCTAAAGGCATCAGAATGCATGAAACATTGACTGTTGAACTTATTGATTGATTTATTTGTCTTTCTGTCTATCTACCTTAGTCAAAGTTTGAATAGTGCACTTCTGTGATCTTCTTTATTCATCTAGTATCCCAGACCATCAAAGCCTCTGGGATTCTCTGTACTGTCTATTATTATGAGTAATATCATATCATCTTTTGAAAGATGAACTGATAATGGTGTCACAATGCTGTCACACATCTCTCCCCAAGCCTTATCCACAATGGATTATTCTCCTGAGTATTCCGTGCTTTGAATGTCTCTGACCCTCTGCATCCAGAAGAGCACACACAAAACCAGCACTCGTCCTGCTAGACTCGCTTTTCATTTAAACACTGTAAATTCAGCTGAAACTAAAATGGGTTTTGTGGTTTTATGCATTGTGGTCAAATGTACTGTCATAATTTAAAAATACTTCAATATTATGTCATACCCATCAATGTGGCCTGTGCACCCTCATGTTATTAAATTATTTCAAAATAAATGTATAGGAAACATACATTCTTCTTCTTCTTCTTCTAATAATAATAATAATAATAATAAAATTTATTTTTTTCCAATATATTAAATTTATTATTATTATTATTATTATTATTATTATTATTATTATTATTATTATTATTATTATTATAAAATGAAATATTCAATACTATCTATTTGCTTATTGTAAAATTGGGCACCAGTCTCCTGATATGACAGTAGAAATTGTAACAAACAAATAAAATAATAATGATAATATATTTCTTCTTCTGCTATACATAACTTCTGCTATATATATTCTCACAGAAAAAAAGAAATCTGTCACTAGAACGGTACCCAAAAGATAAATCTTTGTACCTGAGTATATATAGTGAGTGTGTGTGTGTGTGTGTGTTTTACATCTTCTACTGTCGTCTCAGGAGGTTGGCGGTCATGTGATTTTCCCTGTAGCTCATTTTTAATTGGCTAACCTGACTCTACAGTCTCGATTACTTCAGTTTTCAGTCACACAATAACAATCTTGCACAATATAGGGGCGAGGATGAAAACAATGCAATATTTTCAAATTAAAACCAGTCTAAAATTCATAAGGGCCGGTTTTGTTTCTCAGTTCTGGAAATACAATGCTAATCAGTTTATCTTGCTGACCTTTGAAATCTCTTCAGGCCTCAGATGCTGTAAACGCTGTGGTCGGGCCGTCATTTTGAGCTGTATCCACACCTGCAGTCATTTCGTCATCATAAATGAAATCTCTGTCCTTCCAGATATGAACTGTCCATGCCACAGGCCAGCTAATGGCTGCACCCCTATTACTCATCCTGCACCCGCATGCCTTTGAGGAAACCATCATATCTGCCAGATCCATCAGAGGAGGCATCAGCCAGCCTGTGAAATTGATCATCTGCTCAGGAGATGGGAGAGGATGGTTTAGAGGGGACATATTTTACTGGCTCCTTTAAATACTTAATGTCATAAGGTTCCATGAGCCCGGCCGTAAAACAAATAAAAAAATAAAAATTCAGATCCATGACAGTCAAAGCGCTCAGACTGAAATTGCCTTTAGGTGTAGCAGGGATATGATAAGAGCATCTGAAAGGCTTTAAAAGCTATAATATAATACTGACTTTGAATTCCACAATATGTTTGCATTGGAAATGGAGATGCATGTGATCTTGAGCCTATGCCATCGGTCAGCGTGCGATCGAGGGGGAAAGATGTCTCCTTTTCAGCATGTTGATATGAATGGCTGATTATTAATGTTATTATAACAGGCGCGCTGGAACCCCTGGCAAAGAAAGTGCTCAGCTATCATTATTGCATCACAGTGCAGGGGATGGTAATTACTAGCCAGAAACTTTTCTTCACCTTTCCAATTATATGGTACATCACGTTCCCATGGGTATTGTATTATATAACCAACAAGGAATGAGTATAGATATATATATATATATATATATATATATATATATATATATATATATATATATATATATAATAATAATAATAATAATACAGGAAGAACGGACAACACACACAAATGCGCAATAGATGCACACATATATCAGACTGTATTAGTGTAGCTGCATGTGCTGACAGTACCATTAAAAGAATATTCTGGGCTTAGTACACGCTAAGCTCCGTTGAAGGCATTATAATGTTGATTACCACAAATAAATGAAATTAACTCATCCTTTGTTTTCTTTAAAAACAGAAATATAAGCTTGTAATAATAATAATAATAATAATAATAATAATAATAATAATAACACAATCTTTATGTAAAAATGTTTATTATTTGAGCATAATAATTTGTAGAGACATTTTAGAGTTTATGACATTGCAATGTGAAAAAAGGTGTAAAATTAGATCTAATTTCACATAAGGAAAGTTACAAAGATATTTTTTTTTCAGACTAAAATCATGTTAACATATTTCTCTTACGTTCTTTCTTTTTTTCTTTCTTTTTTCTTTCTTTCTTTCTTTCTGTAATTTTAATATAACTGAAAACTTCATATAAAAACAAAATAATTGACAACTTTTATTTTTATATATTATATTATATTATATTATATTATATTATATTATATTATATTATATTATATTATATTATATTATATTATATTATATTATATTATATTATATTATATTATATTATATTAGTATTTAAGTATTTAGTATTAGTATTCAGTATTTTCTTTATTTATTTATGAATGTTAATGTTAATAACCTCAGGCGGTACTATGGAAATTGTGAGTATTTTAACATTAACATATTGGCCCAATTTACATCCATTGAAAATGTTTCTAATTTTTTCTCTCTTTTTTGGACAATGAGGGACATTCGGAAATTAACTATTGTGCTAATCAACATCATGCACTGAACCCGGAATATTCCTTTAATGAAACAGAATGACTGCTAATCAACTGCCTTTAGTTGATCTTATTCTAACTTTCAGTGTCTTAGTGCTGTGTCGTAGAGCGAGCTGGATTAAATCTCTTGGGAAACTTTGAGCAGGTTTCACGCTGAGCTGTTTTCATTAAAGCTGACATCTGAATGCGTTCAAGTCATGTAGAGCTTGTACACCTGACAGAATGAAGGCTATATGACATCTCCCTCATTCATTAATGTCAAACACACACATAGCTCCACGTCTGCACTCAAGCACAATAAGCAGTGTCTAATATTTTCCCCTCACTTTCTCACCTTTATGTAGATGCCAGGACACTCACAGGCCATGTTCTTACTTGACAATCTGTGGAAGATCTGTGTGAGGTGTTTGATGTGTGTGAGGGAATATGGCACGGATCAGTGTTCAAACCCTGCTAAAGTGCATCAATTAGTGGAGGTTGGGAATGACACCTGGCAAAATGATGGCAGGAGCAAAAGAGTACAAGTACTAACACAGCAGTCTTAATCTGAACTTTAAAAGGTATTATTTTCAATGTTTTTAAATTTGATTTATGTATTTATGTCAAAATATTTTTATTTGCAAATTGTTATATTTATAAAATTTTATGTTAAACAATTAGAATTAGATGTTGTGATTTTAAATAATTTAAAAATACAAATTGAAGTTTTTTTTTTAAAGAAGTATCATGCTCACTGATGCTGCATTTATTTGCATTTATCAAAAAATACAATAAAACCACAACTGCATTTTAAAACATTACAAAAAAAAAAAAAAAAAAAAAAAACAGTTCTCTATTTTAATGTATTTTAAAATGTAATTTATTTCTGTGATAGCAAAGCAGCTATTACTCCAGTCTTCAGTGTGACATGATCTTCTTATATGCTGATTTGGTGCTCAAGAAACATTCAGTATTATTCTCAATGTTGAAAACGGGATTCTTTGATGAATCGAAAGCTCAAGAGAGCAGCATCTACTTGATGCTACTAGAACTCTTTTGTAACATTACCATATATTTTTTTCTCTCTCACTTTTGATCAGTTTAATCCTGCAAATGCTGTTGTTTGAAACTCTGGGCGACTTTACAGAACTGCATTAATTGCAAACTGTGTGCAAACACAGTGTATTGGTTTAAAGGACAAAGAAACTTGAAACAGACTGTAGTGCACTTTGGAGTACTTGAAATTGGACTGAACACACAAACAACGTCTGGCTTAAATCAACAGCTGGAGAACATCTGAATGAACAGATCGATGTGTACATTAGTCATCTACACCAGCGGGTCGTAATCCTTCATTAAGTGGGGGAAATTATGGAGAGAGATTCCTTTTCTCTGTATATACCAAGCTGTTTTATCTCGAGGAATTATTTCATTATCAAGGGTTTTATTAAATGTCAATTGCAGGATTATTGAAGCTTGAGCTTATTGTTCAACTATTTTTCCTCCCTAAATCTTTTGCAACGCAAGCATTCTTCTGACTTGTCAAAAGCTCGTTGTTTACAGGATCTTGATCCCTTTCATTTTGTTCTTCCGAAGTATAATCTCAAATGAACAAACACTAAACTGTAAATGTCACGGAATCAGCTGCATTGTTTTGCTTCCACCAAAAGAGCACAACAGCTTGGTAACTGTTGATGGAAACAAGATTAGCAGAGATTAGAGATGTTCTGTCATCAGAGAAAACATCTCGCTCGTTCAGAGCATATCTACTTCTGCCAGAGTCTTTTGTATTCATCTTCTGGGACATGATGAGGTTAAGATTCCCCTTGAGTTAATAAAATAAATATCAGAGTATCTGCAGAGATATAATCTTCATAAATCCATTAGGACCTCTTTGTTTAACTCCCAAAGGGGACATGGTTTAACTTTCCCATGTCGAAGGCTTTGGGTAATGTCTTTTTAGTGACACTATCCAGGATTCTGTCATGAGCAGGGTCATCAAACAAATCTCCCACCCTCTCTTCCTCTCACGCACTTGTCACAGCATAATGTTATTATTAAAGTCAAAGCGCTTTAACGGGGGTCCAAACAATTCTCAATGGTCCCATTAGCTCTTTCTCCGTTTGTTTGCTGAATCACACAAAAATTACAATGTTACAATGTAATATTTATATCATCAAAAATTTGGGATGAGCAAAATTCAGAATTGAAGAATCTCACTACCGTGTGTAAATTTGAACTGAATTCAGTCAGGAAGCTCATTTGAAATTAAATAAGAGGGATTTACTGAATTGCGAATTCAGTGTGGATATGAAATATGATCTAAAATATCACTGAAAATCCATGAATCCAAAAAGTCACTGAATCCATGTGAGGCTCTAACTCGCTTGGGACCGCACGTGTGTATTGGCTACACCAACCAGAGAAATGTGTTAGAAAAAAGCAGAAACATCATTTATGGTTATTTCATGACAGATGTTGTAGTTTAAAGTATGTTAATTACATGTGTTAATAATAATGTGTAAAAAACTAAATTGAATTTGTATTCAGTTCTGAATGGCACATAACTCTGTAAATCATAGAGCCCAGGCTCATCATGGAGAAACAGAAATTGAAGGCACAGACACCGCTATAAAGATTGCATTATATTTCCAAAAATATATGTACAGTCTATTACAAAGCTTACAAAGCAAAAGAAAAAAAAAAGGTCTATGTAACAAGAAATCATCTAGGTAAATGACCATACAGTTTCTCAACTGAGGAAAATACTTTTTTTTTTGACCAATGAATACTCTCCATAATCTTGTCACAGAAAAATAAATAATAAATCGACAATTCCTTTGAACTGTACATTTTTTCCAACTTTAAAGAGAAAAGAAAAAAATACTCTTCTAAAATGGAAACCTATTAGCTCTCTTTGGTCCTAAATGAGAAATTATGTACAACTGAAAGAGTGAGGGTGACGAGAATCAGCTGCATGTGAGATAGAAAAATATAGTGCATTTTCAATGAGCTCACTACAGAGTACTTAAGTGAAAAATAAAGAAATGACAATTATAAATAAAATATACAAGTTTTACAGCTAAAACATATACAAATTGTCCTCTGGTTTGCGATTACTCTGACACAATCAACAGTGCTGAACTCTTTGGAATATTCCACTTCACTTTTTGTCTAGGTGGGCTCTCTAGCGTCTTTCCAGAAGTCTATAAAACCCTGCTGCACCGTGAACTCAATCAATCCACAGCACAAACTGTCTTGACCGAAAACTCCACTATATCAAACCAGAAAAGTTAGAAACGGCACAAAGCAGAAAAATTGACAGATTTGTCATTGACCCGTACAGTGGCCTTAATGTGGGATTGATTGAATCCAGGCGTTAATCTCAAAGTGGCTCAAATTGCTGTCTCTACAGGGGCCCCGGATCCGAGCGGAGAGGGTAAGGGCCTGCGAGGGGCCCCCGGGAGGCCGGAGTGTGAGATCAGAGCGCGCCGGGAGGCTGATCTGAGTGGCTGCAGTTACGAAGCACGGGGGTTTGTGCTGACCGAGAGCCTTTCTGCTCACATTCAATTCAAAGGCCTGGCGTGGGCTCAATGCTGAGGTTAGCGAGATGGAAGGATAGTGGAGCAGAGCTGGGCCTCTAACCAGGGTACGATATGATCCGGATGAGACGCACGCACACACACACCAGCTGGGTTCACAATGGAGACGGCATGGTAAACGATGGCTTTTTTGAAGCACCAAACGTTTGGCTAAATCCTCCAGTGATGCTGCGCTCCAACGGCTCCGCCTTCGCCACATGTTGGCACGGCTGTTGCGGTTAAAATGGCATTGGTTCCTCAAAATAATGAAAAACGTGTTGTGTGTGTTTAGAATGTGTCACAATAAGGTTTTGTAGTAAATAAAACAAAATTGCATCAGCTCAAAGCTGAATAAAATGGTAGAGTTTTGTGGCAGCCCAGCAAAACAAGTCTAAAAAGGTATACAGCACCCTTTAAAGTACTTAACACTAAAATGCGTAACATTTACTTGTCAATGAAACATTCAGTTGAGAGTGGAAGGCTGGAATGGCACTAATACTTCAGTGTAAACCTCATCTTTGAGCTCAGCACAACAAAAGGGTGGAAGAAACACAGCGAAGCATCTCAGTCTGGGTGAAGAGATCCTCGTATATAAATCCACCAACTCTCTTTGATCAAATTTCACAGCACTGCTGCTGATTTCCAAGCAGTACGTGAGTAAAAGTCTATACAGCACCTCAAATTATTGCTCATATTAGTCAGTCTCTCCCCAACTCAGCTGTGATCTCACAAAGAATCTCAGTACCTAAAAATAAGAGCAATAGTTGACTTGTTTTAAGGCAGTATTACTCCTTTACACCACAACATTGTATGATTTTCAAGTCAGTCACCTGCTAGGAAACCAACTGATACTGAACAAAAATGAAACTGTTGCTTAAACAATTAAATCAAAATTGCTTTCTTTCTTTTTTTTTTTCTTTTTTTTCCCATTCTTTATGGAAACATGTATTTATGATAAATGATATCAATAATAAAAAGTACACATTCAACAACAGCACTGATAAATCCATTCATGTGGTAAATATAAACTTAGAAAGAATATTGCCACTGTAATAGTTCTTACATAAAAAAAATAAAAATAAAAAAAAATAAAAAAAACTCCACCTGAAGTGGTTAGCAATTCTCTTTGTACTTATTCACATCTGAATTGTCGTGAAGGATCATAAAATATACCTAACATCTGCTCGGGCTGTTCTTAAACACAACCAATCACTCTCAGGAGCTTCACGTGACCAAGCAGTGGGATATTTCTGCTCGATATAAAAGACCAGGTCGGCCTGACTCTCTTTCTCTGCCAATGCTTCAGTCTGGAGAGAGCTTCATGTAGAAAGTGCTGGCTGGAGAAGACATACCTCTTCTGTCGGTTTTCAGCCTCTGGTTCTGTCTCTTTCTCTCCAGATGAGACGGTTTACCCTGTTGTCAGTTCCGTAACACAATCCGCGAAAACAAGCTAACACAAATCAATCGAGTAGAAGAGTAACGTCCCACACTGCCTTAGTGTGGATATTACAAACCAAAGCAAAAGAACTCCTTATGAATTGGATTTGCTTATTTTTATATTCACCCTTGATTTAAAAAAGTAATCAGTGAAATCTATAGCAACTATGAGCAAATCTGTGACGATAAACAAGGTCCATACAAAGCATAAAAATCCTCCCGAATGCTCCGTCTCAATGACATGATGAGTTCTTTAGAGCATCCTGTGGTCACTGTCCGTTTAAGATTCTCTCTCTCTCTCTTGACTGTCTGCGTTTTCCATGTCTCTCTGTCTCTTGGTTTCCAGCACCTTCACCAAAATCCTTCGCCATTAACAAAGGAATGATTCTGTTCTGTCAGTTCTGGAAGGTTAAAAACGGAACGTTGTTTTTTATTTATTTATTATTTTTGCTTTGTCACACATTTTGCGGTGCTGTCCTGAAGAGTTCTGATTCATCAAATCGGGGAGTGCTGCCGATGCCCATCAAACTTGAATGCCCGTCCCGTGAAGATGCAGCATCTGGGCTCTCATAGTCTGTATACTGCTCATGATCTTCTTCTGATGGCCCACCAAGGAGATTCCCAAACTCATTACATCCCTAAAGCAGAAACACAACATTCATAAATCACAGAAATGGAGTGTGAAACACCTGAGAGGTATTTCATTACCTAGGCAAAAAGAACCTGAGAAAAGGCCATATTAAACACAACACGATGAGTCTGAGTATGAGTCAAAGAGATCTGATTAAAATGCAGCACAATGTCTGGATTTTATTGTGAATGAGAGCTGAGGGCTGAAATTACTCCTAGAAAGATCATGCATTTCTATAGAGCATGGCAGTGTGCAGGAAAGATCATAGCAAAGGGCTCTTACTCGATAGTCATTCTAGCAACAGATTCGAGCGAGCTGTAGCCTGCAGCTGTGAAGCTGTCCACATATCTCTCCATCTTGATGGCTTCCAACCACTCACTGACCAATCGGAAAGACGTGAAATCTGGAGTGTTCTGATCAAGCAGTGGGCTTATGGGTCTAAGAAAAAGGAAGAAACAAATATGAATGTTATGTGGGCACAGAACCATTATTTCAAGGTACTGGTATATGATACTGTCCTCAGTTGACCTTTATTGGCAAAAGTATGCATGTAGTCTGTCTGTCTGTCTGTCTGTCTGTCTGTCTGTCTGTCTGTCTATCTATCTATCTATCTATCTATCTATCTATCTATCTATCTATCTATCTATCTATCTATCTATCTATCTATCTATCTATCTATCTTATCCTGCCCAGCTAATTAAAATTTCCTGCCATGGACAATGTATTATATTTTAGAAGAATGCAGTACAGTCCATGCCAATAATGTCAACAGTTTTATTTAACATTTGATTACTTTTTGTATTCAATTTTTTTTTTAATAGTTGATACATCTGTTATTAAATAATAATAATAATAATAATAATAATAATAATAATAATAATAATAATCTTTGTCTGCATCATTAATTTTGATCTGTTATACTGTTTGTAAACAGTGTCTAATTCAATTACATTTACAACTTAAAGCTGAAAAACTGAATTCTTTACTTAATTTAGAAATATTGAAGGCTGCATGACATTGTTATAGTTTAATTTGTGAAATTAATAAGAATTTTAAATAAAAGGATTTCAACAGCATACTATTCTTGTAGCAGTACTGAAACTGAGAATAATGAAGTCTCACTGATATTGGTGTTGTGCAGACAAAAACACATGGTTTATTGTATTTCCTTCATATCGATTTAGCGAACTGTTGCTTTGCATTACTTGTGAAAATGGTTAGGTGGACCAAGGGCTTTCCAAAGCTTTAAAAGTCATATCTTCAATGTGAGACACAGATCCAGTTATGATTGTAAACACACTTCCTCTGTCTAAAACCACACTAGGGAATGGAGTTCCCACAAGGCTTTAAAGTCTCAAACACTCATTATGACAATTGATTTAAAGTCCTTGTTATCTAACATGAAGGCATGGAGGCTGTTTCACTTTAATGATTCCCCGGGATTTATTTTTCATCAGTAAAACCTAGCGGATAAATCAAATGCCGGACAGATGGAATTGTTCGCAAATTTACCCGTGAACCTATAAAAGGGCTCAGAGACATTGCAGGGAGGTGCAGGAGTATAAAACATAACAAGCAACTTCCATGCGTCGTAAAAGCAAAGCTGGTCTGTGAACGGCATCAGCAGAGAGGCATAATGGCGGGCGAATAATAAAAATAAAAATAAATGGGCGTCCTCACCGCGTACATGTTCCCATTGGCGTTTTTAAGGTATTAGGATTGCGGATCATTTTGTCCAGGATGCCGACGATCTGATCGAATTTGGGTCGGTCTGCTCGGTCTTTCTGCCAGCAGTCCAGCATGAGCTGATGGAGGCCAGGAGGGCAGTCCATGGGGGCGGGAAGACGATATCCCTCCTCGATAGCCTTTATGACCTGCAAGATCAGAGTCAGAGATGGAAAATTAAAAAAGGCTTGAAAAGAAACCAATAGGTTTAGAGACAGAAATACAAAAAGCCAATGGAAAATCAAGCAGCTTAGCCATTAGCATCCAGAACGCAATGCACACAAAGCCTGCACCTCCAGCTCTCCATTTGCTCATCCTCTAATCAGGACTCTGTAAACAGCAGCTTTGCTGGATAAATCTGTTGTGGTTTACCTCCAGCATTACAAACTACAAAAGAGGAAAAGTAGGCTAACCAGATGTGATTATTCTTGCACTGGTTATTGGAGGGAGCCAGAGTGCAATAAAAAAGGGAACTGCCAAAACTGGATGTGAATGAAGCAAGTGCACTAAAAGCCGTCTGCTCAACAGCTGCTTGTGACTGTCATACTATCATGAGTCTATGTAATTAACTAGCTAAACCAAAGATGAACGCATTGTCACTTGGGTGTCTGTGCAGATGACTAGCTCCACATGTCGGGGTTTATGGATGTAAAGGGACCCTAAAACAATAAAAAAAAATTGCATTTTAAAATGGAAAACAATTGAAATGGTAATATTCCACAATATTACCGATTTTACTGTATTTTAATAAAAACAAATGCAGCTATAATGAGCAAAATAAACTTTCAGAAATGTGGATTCACAACTAGCAGCTAAACTGACAGAAAAGGCTTGTCCAGATCTAGGGTTTTCCCCATCGTCTACTCGTCTAGAAGGAGACTGTTTATTTTCCCCAAATCCTCATCTGCTATTCTTGTCACAAGGCTTGAGATACAGAAAGGAAAGTGTCAAAACAGAAAGAGTTGAAGAAATGTAAATATTTCCTTCTTTTTTAGCAGCCCTCAAGGAGTTTTTCGCCTCCCCCTCAAAAGGGTATAAAAACATCTGACGCTGAGGCCTGACAAGTATCAAGACTCCACCGATGCAAATGTTCCTATGCAAAAAATAACATTAAAGGCTGATACAAGTTAGTCACTACCATGGAGAGCTAATGTTCACTAGTGAGTAGAGAATTATAAGTCATCATTAGTCTCACTGATAAAGGTTGTTTAACTTCTCTGAGGATGTTCAAACTTGTGTAATTTTGACAAAGAATCTGCCTAACAGTGCAGCATATACAAGACAAGTGCCTACATACAGCGGCAGATTAACAACACTGCCGTGACCATATCTGAATTTCAATCCGCTTCAACTTGAAAACCATGCACGCATGTGATCAGAATGATGAACGGCACTTTGCAGTCCCAATTTCTTTGAGACAAAAGCTCAGCCCGTCAGAAAAGCTGGGCTCGGCAGATCGTTTAGAAGGTTTTGCATGGCTAAGCAGATATCTTTGAATTGATTGAACTCCGCTAATGATGAATTTGGCTCGCATTATCATTTCTCATTATAAAGGTTGAAAGTGTAGCAGAATACAAAAAGGAAATCCACAAGCAAAACACTCCATTCGTTTCCGCAGATCCATTAAACCTTTTTATCCTCAAAATGTGTCATTAAAACAAGGTCACTCTTGACACCTGTGTTGATATCCAGTTGAAAATTCAAAGTGTCAGATGTGCGTAACTGTCCTAATACTTGAATACCTACAGATTCTGTTCACAGAGTAAAAACAGGCCTTTTGGCGCAAGCTGTGGTTTTACAAGACTATAAAGTAAGCTGAACGAATGAGAGACTAAAAGTGCCTTGATGAAGTTGAAAGGACGTGGAAAGCATTTTAGTTTCCGACTTTTTAATTTAACCCACATGAGAAACGTTTGAAACTGATCAAATATGGATGATGGCTGGTTGAAAAAAAAAAATGAAAAAAACATGATTTCATGTAGAAGGAATTTAAAACAAGATGATCACAGAACCAACATATGCCTTGATGCATTAGAGCAGTGATGACTGATATTGTAATGATGATTGGTTTACTGCTGATTTATTGAACTGATATAAGCATGATTTAAAAATAAATATATTAAAAAAAATTAATAACTAATACATGGAATTAATACATATTTATTGTATTCTTTATATATAATTTTATATGGATTTTCTTATGTTATATATTATTCAGAAACCATTTGATTCAATGTACAAAACATTCATCTGTACAAAAAGAGAAACTTACATCTTGATTGGACATGTCCCAGTAAGGTCGTTCTCCGTAGGACATGACCTCCCACATGACAATCCCGTAGCTCCATACATCACTAGCTGATGTGAATTTACGATACTGGATGGCTTCCATTGCTGTCCACCGAACTGGGATCTTTCCACCCTGTGGAGTAAAATTCACAATCACTACACTCTCCGTCAACTAGAGAATTCCTTCAAATTCCTGGTGTGTGTAAACATACTTGGTAACAAAGCTCTTTCTGACTTCTGACTTCTGAGAAGAGTTAGAGAGCACTGTATTGATGTTCAGTAACATTCTAGCATCCCAATGCAGCACAGACAGTATCTATATTTGTACTCCTATCTGATGCACGGATTGATTTGTTTATTCTGAGAGTGCCGTGGGCTTCCAAGGCAGGTACGATGAGACAGTGGCTTAATTGACTCACCGTCGTTGTGTAGACAGCTTCGGGATCGTCGTCAATCACTCTGGACAGGCCGAAGTCGGACACTTTACATACGAGATTGCTGTTGACAAGGATGTTTCGCGCCGCCAGATCGCGATGGACGTAGCCCATGTCTGAGAGGTATCTCATGCCGGCCGCGATGCCGCGCAGCATTCCCACCAGCTGAATCACAGTGAACTGCCCATCATGTTTCTGTGCAAGCACAAACAGAGAAATGTTGTCTATCCATCACCAGCGCACAACGGACACACACTCCAACCACTACGTGGTGGGGCTGAGTAACACGGCCCGAGAATGAGCAATGAAATGGTAAATCACAGTGGGTGTAATGAACAGAACAGACAAGATATTGTATTCACTGACCGGATTGTCTAGGGTGGTTTATACATACCCTGAGGAATGCATCTAATGAGCCATTTTCCATGTATTCAATTACTATCATGACTGGTTTTCCTGAAAGAGCAAAGAACAGACTCCATTAAAGTGAAGCGTGGCCAACACACACTGTATGAAAGCAGTAATGAGAAACAATTCACAGATAATTCTACAACACTGGAATCTCTTTAGTCTGTCGGCCGGGCATTTCATAGTGTACGCTCTCCAAAAATAATAATAAACAACCCTGAGCCACAAATAATATTATCCCAATTACAAGATCAAATCATAACAATATGACTTCACAACTGAGCTTACGGTAAGTCATAACTCTCCTTAGCTTAGAAGATTTATAGCACGCTTTAAAAGTTCAGTATCAGTCGGACTGAAACAGTGATTTGTCTTGGTTAAATGTCACGTAAACACTTTAGTCTGATTGAAATCGGACCAGTCTGGTTTTTGCCAAGTCATACTAACAGATTTAAATCATGTCATGTCATGTTCATCGGACTTTGCCCACCTCTGGTGACGACACCCTCTAGATGGACCACATTCGGGTGATCAAACTGGCCCATTATGCTGGCCTCGCACAGGAAGTCCCGCCTTTGTTTTTCAGTGTAGCCTACTTTCAGTGTTTTTATGGCCACCGGCACATCCCTCTTTCCGGGCAGCTTCAGTCGTCCGCTGCACACCTCTCCAAACTCTCCTGTGAAGCACACAACCACCCACAAGCTGAGTTCTAGAGATCCAGGCCACGTTTGACACCGTTATCTAAACCTATGCAGCTTAATACATATCAGTCACACTAACAGCAGGATTCAGCATTATATGATGCCATGCATCAGTACACAGGGGAGTGCAGATAATTGGATATGCTATATAGAGGACACGCTAACACACTTATACGGTTTGTATCTCAAAGAGATGCGGCAGCAATTCATCAATGGCGATGTATTTATGACTATCCTGGCCTTAGGAGAAGACATATTAATTATAAACCAATCCTACAGCAGCGCTATCAATAACAGGGGGTTGGAGAGATGCTCTGGCCGCTATCAAGAGTGTAAATATTTGGTTGTCATTGTGATAAATGAGAGAGGTGTGTGACTAAAGCGAGGCAGCGGAGAAGACAAGGGAAGAGCTCACCTGCGCCGATAACCCTCTCAATCTTAATGCAAGAGGCATCCAGCTCCTTTGCGAACTGATGGACAGCCCTGTTTGGGTCTTCGTAGGTTTCAGGGTCAATGTAGGTTTTGGTGCCTGGAAATTTAACTGTAGAAGGGTAAGAGGATTACTGTTACGATTAAATATGCATGCCACACTCACACAGAGCCCTTGATGGAATGATGCGATTACTGGAGGGTAGAGGCGCGGGGCTGTGGGCTAAACAGCACACTGTGATGGAAGATAGCATGTCAAAAGGTCTCTTTCATCAAATAATAAAACCTATGCTTTTATTTTTTCCCACATATTTCATGAAAAGCACTATTACATTTTCTTGTTAACCTTCTCACAATGGAGCCGACGGTGTATTAGCCGTACAACATGGCAGCAACATTCGTAGCTGTCACTCACTGGATAATGGGTTTCACAAGACTGAACTATTACTGAACATTTCACTGCATATGACCATGAAACAAACACAATTAGACTATTCTATTCTTCCTCTTCTTCTTAACATTAATACTATTAACATTTATCAATATTAAGATTTATTGTTTTTTTAATGTCTTCCAAGGAATTAATTATTATTAATAAAATTATTCTTCTTATTATTATTATTAATAGAAATGTAATTGTTAAATGTTGATAATGTTAAATATTACATGTAAATATTTATTATTATTATTATTATTATTTATTTAACGTTATCAACATTTAACAATTACATTATTATTATTATCATTATCATCATCATCATCATCATCAATATTGTTAATAGTAATCAATGTTATTATAAATTATTTTAAAAGGGCGTTGATGGAATTAATTATTCATTGTAAAAACTATTATTATTGTTAATAATAAAAAATATATATAATATTTAAATCAACAACATTCAAAAATTATAGTATTATTATTAAAAGTATTAATTATTACTATTATAGTAGTAATAATTGTTATTATGAATAACAATAACACTGATTAATCATATATAGTAATACCTGAATTATTCATTGTATTGTTAATTGTTAATAATTAGTAAAAAGTATGAATTGTATTGTTAATAATAAATTAACAATGTTAATAACTAATTTATTAAAATTATGGATAAAACAGTAATTATATTAAAATATTAAAAAAGCCCAGTTAGCAATATTTAACTTTCTTTTATACAAATGTAACACTTTAGGCCCAATTAATGTGTCCGCCCAATTTTTTGTATCTAATCAAATCCTATAATTACATTGCTACCTGTCAACTTCAACATTAAGCTCCATTTAATGAGATGCAAAAACTAATAAGCTACATCACGCTGGGATGAAAACAACTAAAATGGACTGTTGCTAACGAGTAATTAAATAAACTAATTTGTAACAAAAACAATGCCGAGGAACAGGGAGAGCACTTTCTCCTAATATCCCCCAGCTCCTTCACGGTTGTGTCGGCCTACACGTTGACATAAGCAATCGGACAGCATTGTGCTCCAGTCATTTCCCTTCTTCTTGCCTGCTGTAATTGCTTCGTCCATCTAAGCTGTCAGTAAAACTGTTGCCCGCACAACACGAGCAACAAATTTGGCACACGAGTATGGTGCATGCCTTATCTGCCTTTTGTAAAACCAGCCAGCATATTCTGCTTTTGCATTGCTGAGCAGGTTCTTTTTATAAGCAGATGCTGTCTGTAGCGTCTGGTGCTGTTTTTGGCATGGCTGCCCAGCGGCGAGAATATGGCAAGCTGTAAGCCTTAGCGTGTGGGCAAGAACGTTAGTAAGGTTGAGCTGCCCCTGTACAAGCAAGCTGTGCCACCTTGAACCTTTGTTTCCAAATCAGCAGTTTGCCTACAGCACTGATCATTAGCAGAGCAAGTCTAAAGAGGCAGTCGCCAGCGCTATCTCCAGGGGCTTCATTAGGGACTGCTGAGAGAAAACATCTTACTGGCCGAGAGGCCTGGGCGCAGGGGTTCAGAATTTAAGAGAAGGCAACCACCTAGAGGAATCTCTTAATGCTGACATCTCTGAAAGCTCTCTTTAGATGAAGATCTGGAGTTGAGGGGGAATGTTTCTGTAGGATTATGGCCTAGCGTTACACCATAGGCGATGCTAGACATGTATTCTAGTGATTATGTAACAGTTCAGAGCATCAACAGTAGGTCCATACAGTTATTGGTGGGCCTAGACAAAATGTTAACACTGGTTTTAAGGGGGGAAAAATGTGTAATGGATTCTCTTTCTCATCTCTTTAATAGCAGTCCATCTAGTCTCAGCCTAAGACGTCACACCCACGGATTGTTGGCTAAACGTTTAATGCATATGGGACACAAAAGTGGAAACGCTTCAGGAGTGTCGAAGTCATCATTAGATTGGTTGAATTCTACAGGATTTCCGTGAGATGTGTGTGTCGTTCTCTTTAATGCTCCGCCTGGAAACAAAGATACCATGGCACCAGGAAAGAAGGAAACTATCGTGTTTACAACTGTGACGATGAGCGCTTATGAGGATCAACTAAACGCTGGCTTTTCGAAAGTATGTAAAATATTTTAAAGTTTGCGGAATAGAATCTTTAAAATATGTCAGAGAGGTTTTGCACACCTGTGTGTTATTGTGGTGACATTTGCACGCATCGAAACTTGATGATGAACTAAAAAACTGATTGGTTGTTTGACATGTTGGTCAAATGGCCTCATGGATGGGCCTTGGCCAATGAATGCTGTCATGAATTTTGTGAATGGACTTACTGGGGTACTGAACTGCAGAGCTCATGCAAACATCCACATCACTACTCAGATGTGTTTTAAACTGCTGCTTTCTCACCGCTGTCAGTTTTTGATGTGTTTATTTTGTTATTGAGAGGAAAGTGCGCAGTATATATTTACATATTCATCCAAATACTGGTCAGCAGCCTCAGGTTGGTTTGCACTGAAGCATTGCCACTGTGTCTTCTCTTGAATTGCATTCGGAGAGCTGAATTGCAGTCTTTTGCTACAGCGCCACACTGGTCAAACTGCATTATTGCAGTCTCTTACATTAGCTCATATGAGATAAATATTTGTAGACAATTTTTTATTGTCAACGTTGTCCCTAATGTCAACTAATCATTTCAGCCCTATTAACAACAGGCCATTTCTCAATTACCGAGCATAACATGAAAATAATTATTTAATGTCAATGTTGGTGCATCCCTACTCTTATCGCTAGCTGAAAGCATTAACCTAAAATGAACTCTGTATATGAGGATTTCAAGGAAAGGTTCTAGACATTTCATAAGAAGGCACAGCTGTAATGGTTTACCAGAAGATGATCAGTGATGTACAGCATGGCTCAGTCCAGCTCCTCCCCTCCTGTTAAGTTTAGTTCCAGTCCTGCTTTAAAACACCTGCCTGTAATTTTCAAGCGTGAGCCTGAAGACCTTGATAAGTTGGTTCAGGTGTTTGATTAGAGTTGGAACTAAACTCTGCAGGACGGTTTCCAGGAGTGCGGCTGAGCACCACTGATTAGCGTGTGTATAATGAGCAGATGAAAGCTAGCACTCACATTGAAAGTAAAGTTCCTCGTCCCCTTCCTGATCGGCCTTACTGTAGCCACAGTGTCTACAAAGGGAACAAAACGAAACTAGTTAAAGACCTGCAGTGACCAGATGTGCGATTTCAAACATAGTAGGACTATAGAGGGCAACACATCTTAGCACAACCTGAAGAAATGGTGAAATCGTAAATGTTAATGAGAATGTTTTTCTTGACACGAAATAGAAATGCATGGAATTCCTGTTCCGTTCTGTTCCAAGGAATGAGCTTGGATATAAATTAATCAATTAGATTCATTTTTGTGTGTGTGTGTTTGTGTTGGCAAATTGTCTTTCAGAATGGCTTTAATTAACAGATATAGGAAGAACAAACATCAAGAATTAGTAAATGATCTGCAATCTGGAAATGATCTTGCCAGTTGATTGGAAATAACTCCATAATGAATTGAACTGATATGGAACACCAAAGCATTCAGAGCATTCAGTGTTGATGGACATGCAGGACAGTAATACGTGTTCGGGAAGGATTCATGAGAATTAGCTTATTCCAGTTATATGACAAACATCATGAGTGAAGTCTTCAGAAGGCAAAACACTGGCGTTCTTGGTTCAATCATGAAAAACAGGTAAAAAAGGTGATATTGAGAGGAAGGATCAGCAGTTGTGAATCCCATTCTGGGTGTATGCTAGCAGCATGAGCTTGTGAGGGGGAAAATGTATCAGAGGTCACATTCCCACAGTGTATGACATGATGGTGGGTGGGTGTGATCACACGCAAGTGGGCAAGGGTGTGAACTCCACAGATATGGTGGCCTTTGAGGGACAGAAAGGCAAACTGAGAGAGCATATGAGACTCACAGTAGTGGAGAGTCAATGGGGGCCGCGAGAGCGTACCTTCTCCCTATGATGAAACCAAACACCATGAAGACCAGGATGATGGTACCAGCTACCGCCACCACAGCGATGATGATGACTGGATTCTGCTCACTCGATATAACTGTAGCTGCAATTAAAAAACAATATATTCACAATATATTGATACCATGAAGTTGTCCACAGCCAATATTCAAGATTTTTATAAATGTATCATTTTGTATTAATATTCCATGCTCTTTCATTTGGGTTACCTATTCTGTCATCTAAGACTCAGGTTGTAACTACACTAACAATTTAATAATAAAATAAAATAACTATTGAATGGAATGTTTAGCAAATGTCAAAATTAATATCCATTTTCATACTGTACAATTAAGTTGGGATACAAGCATTCACTTGTTGAAGTAAAAGATTATTAGATAGAAAATATATTTCTTTAATTCAGAATTTCTTCTCAAGACTTATTCATTCAGTCTTGTTTTTAGTTTAAGTGTGAACACTTTGTACTAATTCCTTCCTTTGTTTTAATTCAATTAAATGATGGCCACAATTTAATTAAATCCAGTGAATAATAACATAATTTATGTGAATGAATAGCGTGCCAGTTTACAGTTTACCTAGACTAATAAATAAATCATAGGAACACATTCTTAATTCATGATTTTTTACTTTTTTCCCCGCATGTCATGTGTTTTGCTTTGTGGATTTTAGTGTTCTTTTTTAATTCATTTATACAAAATAAGATGTTTTAAAATCAGCCATATATGATAACATGAATATAATTATTTCCTTACTATAATCATTCAGCATTGTTATATTTGTGCATCTCTAATTAACTATTTGGCAAAACCATGCAGCAGAAAAGCTTAAAGCAGAGCTCCATTGAAAAAGCATGAACGGTTGTAACCCCCTTTTTATCCTCTCTCTGCTGCAGGGAGGGGCTGACTCTATTTTAGGGTCTCGCTGAGTGCACAGTTCTACTGTTTCTGAAATTTGGCTTAATAGTCCCAGATCGTAATACAGTGGCCTGCATTTGAAACAATGACACATTCAGGTTAGACTGTTTCTCATTAGGTTTGTTTCTCTGAATTGAAAATACTGCGCTCATTGACAAACTGCAGAGGGAACCGAAACGGAACATCTTATCAAAAAGCGCAATGTCTTAGGTAGAGTTTGGGTCAGAGATTTTATCTGGAAGAAACTGGACCTTGCCTTTAAGTGTAATTGGATAGATCATAATGAAAAACCTTGCTAAACTGGAGATAAACTAGTGCGCCAATTAACAAAAAATAGATTTTAAAAAATCCTTAAAATAGCTGTTTCACATACTGATTAGCTCACCAGATCCAGTGGATTCTTCCTTGGTGGTGACCTCTACTCTGGGACCGAAGGTGCCATATCCTGCGGCGGTGAATGCTCGGATCTGAAAGATGTACGCTGTGCTTGGCTTCAGATTATTGACTGTGGCTGAAGTAGACTTTGACTTCACGGTGGAGTAAATGCGATCCTTCTGGTCCTTCAGGTTCAAAAAAAGAAAAGAAAACAGAGTAACAATTGTGTCACAGGGTATCAAAAGCACAAATTGCACAAATTCTTTACAGAGAGGGGTTGTTACGCTGAAGTGTTTGGCAGCTAATACTGCAGCATTTGGCCTTTTTCACACGCAAAGAGTTCAAGCATTGGCAATATCACAGTATTTCATCCGTAACCTAGGTAACCAGAAGCAAGCTGTTCACAAGGAACTGGTGCTTCATTTACAATTGGAATGTCAAAGAGAGCTTGAGGAAACACAAACACATGCACACCAACACAGAGTTTATGGCTGATACCAATGTGCATGCTATCCATCCTACTGTATATAGTAGGCGAGATTAAGACTAGTGTGTCACAATTGAATGCAAAAGATGGCTGAAAATGTCTGTCCTATTTTTAGTAGATTTTTTATATTATTTTATTTTATTTTTTTATAAATATTGTGCACTGGAACAAAAAAGAAAGCAGTTTGAACTGGATCTACTACCACAACTTTTGTAAATGTTTGAAATTAGATAATGAATTCAGTTTTTTTCAGATAATGTTAAGAATAAGAAATCAATCGTGAGGTGTAAAGTCACGAACTAAGAGAAATAAACTGGAAATTGTAAGATGCAGAGTGGCTATTACGGAAAAAAGGTTGCAATAAAACAGAAAAAAATTATTCATTGTGAGATAAAGAGATAATTGCAATATAGTCACATTGATATATCACATTTGTTATACACAGCAAATGATCAGAAAAGTTCAATTTGTTACTTGAGTGCCAAATTAGCATAATTTCTGAAGAATCATGTGACACTAAAGATTGCCGTGATGACTGCTGACAATTCAGCTTTACCATGGCAGGAATAAATCACATTTTTAAATTACATATTAATTGTATATAAATTGTAACAATATTTTATAATACCACTGTTTTATTATATTTTTGATCAGATAAATGCAGCCTTGGTGAGCATAAGAGACTTAAAAGGAGAAAACAATCAAACAACAAAAATAATAATAACTTGAAAATGTGCATTTCATACTGTGCACGCAACTGATTCAAACCTGCATCCCCTGTTTGAACACCACAGCTACAACATAAGAAAAGCATCTGCACCAATGCTGAACCACAACATTTTCCCACTGATCTGTAAATTATCTCTCATTGACTTCAGAACAGAAAAAAAACCTTAAATGGAATGCCACAGGCTGTTAGGAGTGAAGTCAAGCTTGCTTCTAATTTTCAAACAGGATGGACTACAGCCAGAGAGCACTGCTCAGGAGACTAATTCTGCTTTCACATTGCCTAAGAGACCAGAATCCAACACACTGGACCTTTCTGCTCATGCCTGACTAGCTATATATGAGTCTGAAGGTAGACACTATGAAGCAATGCTTTATAATGGATGGGAGTGGGATTGTCAAGAGAAGGAGCTGAGGTGAAAGAAATTAATTGTGTGTATGTGTTTGTGTTCATGTTTTTTGGGAGTACAATTCTGATGAATGTTTTAGTTGCAGCGTGTGCGTGCCTACAAGAGATTGGCTTTGGGTTGTTTTTCACTGAACAGATGCTCAGGAACAATACCAGACGTATGTGTGCTGCTCTCGTGTGTGCATGTCTGAAGTGGACTTAGACGTGTACAAGTGTGGCTGTGGTAAACAGAGACGGTCCTGTGTATGTTTGTGTGGGATTGGTGAAGGACCTCAGTCTAATTAAAATCTTATGAGTGTCTCATTCATTACAGCAATTAGAGGGGAAGGATCCACTCAGACCGGAGCATTTGACTGCGAGCTTCATGCTCAGAGAATGCAAATCATGAAAAAGGAAAAAAAAAAAAAAAATACAGGATAGGATGGGTAGCATGGGAATTGGGATGCTGACAGACAGGTAGACACAGTCATTGTCTCGCTCTGTCTTTCATTTTCTGAAACACAGACATATATTCATTAATAGCTTATGCTCTGGAGCAGGTGGTGTGTACTCACTTTCTCATAGTACTTGATCTCATATTCGGTGATGACGCCGTTGGGCTGCTCTGGTTCCTGCCAGGAGAGCTGAATGCTGTGCTGCTGAACTCGCTCCTTTATCACCTCACTCACTTGCGATGGGGCTGAAAGAAAGAAAACAGGGAAGATACTGAGTTTTAGTAATTCTGTCCACATATTCGACTAGTACAATTTAAAACAAAACAGAATCTTATATAATAAAATTGACACGCCATGCATTTTAATTACTTATTTTTTTGTAATTCATTGATGTTTGTTCATCTCAACAAAGCTTAGTATTTTGTATTTTTATTGATTCATATTTAAAACCACATTAACGTAAATTATTTAATTGTCAAGTCAAGTAATTACCTACATTTAAGATAACGTGTTAAACACCTGTAAACAAATACATATAAATAATGATAAATAATAGGGAAGATTATTACTTATAATATTAGATGGGGATTGGATCAAAGAACTTAAAACAAATCAACCTCATACTGAGCAAACAGCAACTTAATATATTCATATATGCATACAAAGTACCCTATTCCCTTGCTTTAATGCAAATTCAGTACATGGTTGGCACAAATACACACAGACAGAATCTTGTGTCACTAATGCTCCTGCTGATGAATATTCACTTGGTGGCTGCTAAATGTTTACACCTCATAATGGAAATTTCAATTACTGAGCAAACAGCAGAAGACAGCCTTATCCCACTCAGAGTAAAACAGCAACGTCTGGCTTATGAATGTCAATTAAGTCAAATGAAATCTGCCGATACATGCGGAAGTGCATTTTAGAGAAATGTACCCTAACCCTCCCGTTGACTTTCCCGGTGTCTCATTTATTCCCTCCCTTTAGCACCGATTCCAGATCCACGTGTGCCTCCTATACATCTTCTTATCCAGTGTCCCATAATTGTCTATAAATTACACAGTTATTGCACACTTTGTACAATTCGGTATACCATTTGCAAATGCTGTGTGAATTTTAAATGAGAAGCTGGTGGGTAACCCAAATTAAATTCCTTGTTTTTAATAACTTCAGAAATAAGATCTGTTCGGAATTCAGAAGGTAACCTTCAGATAAGGACGTTCTAGAAGAAGTGTATGGAAAAGTAGTGTTCATGTATACGGCATTAATGAGTGTCCATTCTCAACATACACATACGTATCGTTCCCAGTGATCCACTGAGGAGCGAGGTTTAGGGTCACAACCTCGTTTGACTGGGGATTTTGTTTTGTGCTGACCTCGTGGTAATGAGCTATTCATGGATTAAACCCTGATTACAGGACCATGGATGGCAGCACAGATCCAAAACCACTCCAGTCAGAGTGTGTTTTGACATATCTAGTGTAATCCAAACTGAAATAATCTAATTTCCCATCCAGATCAGTTTGGCCAGACTGACTCAGACATGAACGCACACCGCACTGTGCCGGCCTACATGCTCATTTGTAACAGTCTCCAAATTCTTCGCTCTCCTTAAGAGGCTATTCAATCCAAACCCCTGTAATCGTACTGATGCATTTAGGGATGTTACATACTCAAAGTGTTTAAAACTCCCTCGGTTGGAAACTGTGCTGATGAAGAGGCCGGCTTTTTGAACCGGAGTGATTTCCTACTTTCAGCTGTAGTCAAAGCAGTCTGAGCGTCTCAGAATCTGTGTTTGTTTTTCCTCTCTGTCCACATCCATTGTATGCTGAGAGTGTCAATTACCCATGAGGAAAGGGGCGATGCAAGCAGGACATAGCAGTTTAAAGAGCACACTTGTACAGCACTGAACCAGTTGTACTGGAGTAATTGGATCTTTTGCCCCTTTCAACTGACTGCTTCTTTTGTAGTAGTGCGTATGAGGTGCTTGACTGTCTCTTGGAGTAATAGCTTCAATCATTTTAACCTGATCTGGGAAATGAAAGTTGTGACTGTTTCTCTGCAGTTACTTTTCCCACATGAAGTGTTTTCTTGTTATTTTTGTATATCTATTTTCATATCCAGCACACCCTTTGACTTCTGAATTTAGTTACACTATACAAACACATGTACGCTGCTTTTGGGATCTCCGAGGCACATTTCCGTTGACAAGTCTGTAAGTCACTTGTATTTACTTGTAAAAGCACTAAACTTTGTCCCAAGATAAAAAGACTTTGCTAGTTTTGACAACAGCTGGTGGCCACTTGTTAAGAATAAAGCAAAATAATAGTAAGTTTGGCTTCAAATATGTTAGCCTCAATGTAGAATGGTACATGGGTAGATGTGTTTGTAGAGAAACTAGACAAGAAAGAAGTTCTTAAAAACCCTTTCAAATCCAAATAGTCTTTTAGTCCAAGGCTTTTAGTCTGTTAAATTACAGGCCATAAGATAATGAAGAGATAAACTGATATTCTATACCGATAATTACATTAAAGTTATGTCTGTGAACTTATCATTTTTTTCAAAATGTTTATAAATATATATTTAAAAGAAAAATAATGATTTTTAATGCTACAAGTGAATTCAATTATCTTGCTAAAGATTATCCTTAAGAGTGTTGATATAATAAAAAAAAATATTCAAAATGTAAAAATAAAGTAAATAAGACAATAATTATACAATATCAGCTGTTATTGATTTAAATAAATAAAATAAAAACCTTATATTGGGCATTAACTTATGATACCAAGATATGTTGTGTCCCTTCATTGATAACTGATCATTTTAAATAAATAAAATATTAAATATTATTAAAAAACAGGAGTTTTGAAGCTTTTAGAAAAGATAGAAACTGGCCTAATCAAGCTAATTTCTATGGGGTCTGAAACAAATAAAAAAATGTGACCCTGGACCACAAAAGCAGTCTTAAGTTGCTGGGCTATATTTGTAGCAATAGCCAAAAATACATTGTACGGGTATGCTCTTTTATGCCAAAAATCATTAGGATATTACGTGAAGATCATGTTCCATGAAGATACTTTGTACATTTCCAACTGGGTAATTGAGAATCGAGCGTAGTGACAGTACTCATATCGAGTCAAATCTGCAAACTGGAAGAGAGACCCTGAGTTCAGTGTTAATAAGGAGGAAATGTGTCCCTCACTGCCCTATAACAACCCTTAATGACATGCTTACCTCAGAGCAAGTCAACCCACTCCCACTTTTATCGAACACCTAGCGAATAAGAAAATCATATAATTGTTCTGCCTGTCCTGAAGCGGTTGTGCGGGGGGCATTTTGTGTGCAGTGGATGGGTGACATAAAAGCAGATATAAGTGACCTTCTTGAACATCCTAATGCATAAGTTAATTCAAAAAGATGCAAGCGTCTATCATGTTCTGCATTAAAATACATTAGGAATACATTATGCATGGATGTTTTTATATACTCTTAGCTCCTTTCTCTCTTTCCCTCTTTTGGCTGGCTGTGGCGTTTCTAGGGTATCTGAAAGCACACTAGAATGCCATTATATAACGGAAATCATTCTCTCTCTCTGGTTTGCTTGCACAGTATTAACTTTGAAGTATTTTAATTATCCAGCCACTTAAGTCAAGGCTGACACTCAAGTCACCGATTTCTTTTCATCCACCTCAAAACTATTGAACAACTCTGAGCTCTTATCAAGAGACACCGACTGAAACCGCGCCACAAACATGTGCTTAACTGCTGCATTGCAGTTCCTATTCTTTGACAGAAGCCTGAGATGGAAGAATGGAGGTTTCGCTTTAGCCAAGGGCGTAGGAACGATCTGAGATGCACATTATAATGTTATCAGCCTGGTTCATGAATATTAATGAGGCGATGTAATGTTTGCCCAGTAGTTCTAACTGGTTTGCTGTAAAGCAGGTAGGTGCTGAGTTTGTCTTGAGATACTACTAACATTCAGCGGATGCTTCTGCTTGGCTGTAAGCTGTCCTGTTCAGGTGGCTGGCTAAATTATTAGTGCACAAAAAAAGATTCAGTATGGCTTTAAGTGTAATGCAGTTTAATAATGTGTAAATTAAAAATTTCAGAATATTGACGGACCTATGAAGTTTACAGTCACAGAGTCAAGTAATTTATTTAGTACAATTTAACAGAGGTTGATGCAAAGTACTGTACAATTTGAAACAAATAAACTAAACTTACAAATAAATGTCATTTTAAGTGGCTGGCTACACTGTTAATTTTTAGTTATATTTCAGTAAAAGCAAAAAACCTCAACAAAATGAAAGAAAGTGACAGGGATGAATTTTAAACTGTGTTTTTTTAGTGTTATAATAATCAATATGGCTTTAAATGTGGGACAGTTTGACGCGTGACTAAAGAAATGCTGCAGACGCACCTGGTGGGTGAGACGGCCTCTCTACCGATTCCTGTCATTAGTTGGATATTTTTTATATTTACGGTCTTCTCTCAGCTGGAGCGCTAGGTTTTAATGGAGCTGGGCCTCCCAAAGACGGCTTTTCCAGAGCCCTATAAAAACATCGAGATCGGCGACAGAGTTTTCGTCGGACAAACACTAACGAAGACTGACGTAATCAGCATTACTTAGCTTGACATTTTGACTCCGAGCCGGAAAAGAAAAAAGGCCCACAGAAGAGATGGAGCAGTATAAAAAAAAACCTCAAGGAGAGAATGAACCGATGTGTGAGTGTGTGTAAATTAATATGTGAACGGGGACAGAAAGCACGGGTGTTAGATCTGCCTCATTATTGCCCCTGGCTACCACAATGTGTGTGTGTGTGTGTGTGTGTGTGAGTGAAGGAGAAAATGTCCTCTTGTTCCTGATGTCTGCCACTGCTTCACAAGTCCAAGAAAATGCTCTCTCTCTCTCTCTCTCTCTCTGTGTGTGTGTGTGTGTGTCTGTGCGTACTTATTTAGACTAACCTGCATAATGAGTCTCAGACATGAGATTGTGTGTATGTGTGTGTAATTTATATCAGAGGGTCTCAAATGGTGCATTATGACCCCAAAATGATGGAGAAAAAAAACAGAGAAATAAATAAATAAATAAATCAATAAGCACACTGCCTATGCAGATTACAATGACAATCAAGGCATGTCAGAGATTATTTATTCAGCACATTTTAAAGTAACAGAGTTTGCCCCATAATTTTAAATACATAAATGTAAAAATATAAAATCTGGGTAAAAGCAGCTGAAGAATCCACTCGTGGCTGTGTATGCTGAGACTGGACTTACACTGAAGGTTATTCACTCACTCAGTAGACAGTGGATATAGTTGAGTGCAAACATTAGAAAAACTGAGTGGGAAAGAGAAAGAGAGGACAAAACTGAGAAAAATAAAGAGACAGAAACCAGAAAGGGAAAGAAAGCAAAGACAGGAGAATTCACTCCGTCAGTAGAGGCTCAGTGACTCAGAAAATAAAGTAGGTAGAAGTTGATGGCCCACTGTTTTTGATGAATGTTGAGGCAACCGGCAGAATTGCCACGACAAGGTTTTCTCTTTTTGCTGT
Organism: Carassius auratus; assembly: GCF_003368295.1. Taxonomy (NCBI): domain Eukaryota; kingdom Metazoa; phylum Chordata; class Actinopteri; order Cypriniformes; family Cyprinidae; genus Carassius; species Carassius auratus. The sequence goes on from NC_039263.1 coordinate 111,457, forward strand.
CTTATGCTGTCTCTCCTTCGCTCGGTCGCTGTCTGTCCCTTGACCCCCAGCCCGGCGTCCTCCCGCTGCACACTACCAAACAGAAATGTGCTTTCCCAACCAACGTTACCAAGAGCTTTGTCACTTTCAGTTAGAGCGAGGCCAGGGGGATGCTCCGATTTGGCGCTCCACACAGGAACCGCTCAAGCTGCTAAGTAACACTTTCATTTCTCTCAGGGATCGAAATCCGAGCTTTTCGGCAAACCGTGAGATGCTTTAGAAGTGAAAAGGCCACTGAAACTCACACTTACAGCTGAATCTGAAAGTATAAAGTACGGTATTGGGTCAGTGAAAGAACATTTCGTTTGCTTTGGTGTTTTCTTTAAATGATGTAAATGTAAGTAACTGAAACTTTTTCAACTGTAATAATTTGCTTTAATATCTGAAAAGCTGAAAGCATTTTCCCCACTTCTCCCTCCTCACTTTCAGTTCTTTTTGAATGCTAATGGGAAAAATTCTTTTTGAGAGTCCCTTATGACACATCCTCTGCTTTAGAGGGGTGTTTTTGCTATTAGGATAGCTGGATCTCAGGATTTTGTACTCTCCTAAAGGGCTGTAGAGAGTAGTGGAATCCAGTTCAAAAGCAGCTACTGTACCCAGACAGCAAAGGCTTTTTTGTTTTTTAAGTCAAAATGAAATCGGCAAAACAAAAGATAGCAGACAAACAAACAAAGGTTTATCAAAGCCGCTAATATCTCTAAAAGAATTCTAATCTGACAATCAAGGTTCTTTAAATAAACTAAGTTTGAAATGTCATTCAGTCGGGTAGCATATGCTGAAATGCCTGATGCCTAAAGCAAACCTGGTGAAGTCCCTCTCCAGACTTCCTTACATAAATTAGAGTCTAGCAGTGGCAGCCTATTATCAGCCATCACTGCTCCTTCTAACCCCAGACAGGGTCACCTGACCCGCATCTGAACCATTCATTTACTGATATATAATCATACACGATTACTGACACTCTCCATATACTGTGAGGTCCAAATGTCAAAGACCACTAATGAAAATGCTTCTACCCTGCTTCATATTATCAGCGTAGCAATTTTAGTTAAGAGTTGAATACAAAAAAATTAACATGAATTTCAGACGGTCCTAGTATTTAGTTTGCACTTTAGTTTGACACTCTTTTTGCTTTAATGACAACAGCACACACGTCTGTGTCAGTTCTGATAATCCAAAGATGATCAGTGGTGAACACTGGACAATAAGTACAAATAATCACATGATCAATCACAAATTTACTTCTTTGAATAACCTTGAAATAGAATCTCAAATATTTTGTATTCATTTTACATCATAATGTTTCTTTGTTTTCTCATTTACAAAAGTCCTCAAACTTTGTTTCCTTTTCAATTTAATTTATACCTTGAATGTCAGACTTTAAAGTGGTCTCAGACTTTTGGGCCTTACTGTATATTAAATAGGATTTGTACAGCACAATCAAAAGTTTTCCCCTCTAGTTTCACACTTTTTCATCTTTGTAATGTATTATTAATGTTATTTCATATTTCCTGTAATACAAACATCTATACATCAATAAGACTTAATAAGAAAGCAAAAAAGATTTGGAAGATAAAGCACAGTACATAAACACAATGAGAAACCATTATCAATACAGAGATGTTACAAAACATGCAACAGCAGAATTATGTTCTCATTTCCTAAGATGAGTAATCGTTAAGGGAGAGAATGAGAGACATCCGTGTGCATCCCTGAGTCTCCACTCTGGGTGAAGAGAGAAGAAATAGAAATCATGTGATTATGACTTGACTCCCATGTGTTAGAAAACACAGCACTCCGAACTTTAACAGGCAACCCAGCATCCGCTCCACTCAAGCGTGATGGCCTCAGCCATAAGCACCTCATCATCTCCACAATACACACATCAGCGCTCCACGTTCAATTCCCAACTCCACCGCAGCTTCTGTGGGAGAAACCCTCAGAGTGTTTCTGACATTATACTCCCCACCTGCGCCACGAGCCGCCCATGTGACTTACCAGCAAATCACCAATCAAAATCAAATGGCTGAGTTTGCATAAATGCAAAACTGCTTTAGATGATCTTGATCTTTGATCTGGATTTCTGCTGATATGACATGCTTGAAAATATGTAATTGAGTTTGGAGGCTGTTTTTTTTTTGGACTTCATTGGAAGTTCACACATGCTTAGACTGGCCTCTGCTTTCAGCATGTACAAACACACACAGACACACACACTGACTTAGTTATCTAAATTTAGACACTGCATAAATTCCTAATGTTTTATTTACAGCTAGTTATAAATATTGCAACTTAATCCTAACCCACACCATAACTCTAAACAAGTTGTTTTTATTATATACCATTTTTACTAATGAGAATCTCCTTAAAAGAAGGTCAGGTTATACTCACAAATTTGTTCCCAAAATATGGTTAAATATGCACACACACACACACTAGGGCTGCACGATATTGGGAATCTCTCTCTTGCGCACGCGTGCTCTCACACACTCTCTCTCGCGCTCTCCGCGGGGGGAGCAGCTGGCCCATACAGTTAATGAATAACGGATCAACTACGACAGCCTACATCGCACATCCTGCGATGTGACTATCGTGGATTCGTACATCGCGATATCGATGCTTAACATGTTAACACGTGCCAAGCTTTTTATCGTTTGTCTTAATAAAGCGGAGGATGCGTGACAATTCGCATTTGAAGGGCTCACTAAACAGGCAGAAGGACCTCAACCTTCTCATCTCAGTGAAATGTCAAAGTAATGCCTCAGGCCTGTGCAACACATTCACACTCACATGCCGTGATGATTGCATGTCTGAGCCGCAGCGGAACTGAAAAGCGAAGATTATTCAAGAAACAAGCTGTGCTTTAAACTGATGGGTTTTTCAGGGTCAGAGGCATATAGCAAAAGCTATTATTTTAGATTTTGCATGCATTCAAGGCTACTTATATTAGTTTTACCATCAGTTCAGTTACTCTGACTATTTCTTATAGAAAGTTCACCCATAAGTGAAAATCCTATCATTTACTCAACCTTGTGTAGTTTCAAACATGTAGCCAATGACTTTTTTTTTTGTGGAACACAGAAAAAAGATGGTGTTGGATTAGAAAGACACTTTATGAGACTTTATGGTGCTAGTAGATAATGTTTGGTGAATTCATCCTTTTTCACCACTCAATAAATCATACATCTTGCACCTGATTGAGGAATTGTAAAATCTCAAACTAAAACTCCATGAGCACTTTTGAAAATGATGCTATCGTAAATAGCCATTTATTATCCCAAAGCATCTGTCATCAGCAATACGACTGTATTAATCAGACATCATATGCTCTTTAATCACAGCTTTGGATGCCGTTCACATGGGTGGAACCAGATCCACTGCTCCGTTTTCCGTATTTTCACTGGTTACATGCATGGCTCTTATTAAAGCTTGTGTGAGCGCCAAGGGTTAGTCACTCACCGAGAGCTGACTAAACCAAAAATCACAGTCACTGATCTTTCCTAAAAAAACAACAACAGAAAAACATGCAGAACATGCAGAGTCAAGTGAGCAAAGTCAAAATCACACAAACAAATATGGTAAGATTAGACCCACAGATGCTTTCATTTTGAATGTGTGTGTGTGTGTGTGTGTGTGTGTGTGTGTGTGTGTGTGTGTGTGTGTGTGTGTGTGTGTGTAATAATTATTTTTATATATTACACCATTCTTTTTATATAAAAATACAGAACAACTGTATTTTTAGATTAATTTTAATCTTCCGATTCTGATGGATGCTCTTTCTTTTTTTGCATCCCTGCTTTCTAAGACGGTGAGTGATGAGGAGAAAGAGAAGAAAGGCAGAGAGAGAGAGAGATAGGCTTGTATGTGATGTTTTATTTGGCCTCAACACTGCAATCAGAGGCAGGGAGAGGGACACATCTGCAAAAGCCTGGACATGCTCCGCTCCAGCCAAATTGGCATCAAAGCGAGTGAGAGAGGTAGAGAAAATGAGAGAGAGACAGATGAGAGATTGAAGGGTAAGAGAGAACTGCTCTTGTTCAACATACACTCCAATTCCGCCTGTAGCCTGAGAAAATATGAAAGGAAAAACAGAGGAGGCTGTCTGGGCCTAAAAACCAAACAAAGAAAAAACTTTTTCCTTCCACAAAGAGGCCAAATTTATTTTGCAACCTACAGTGTCGACCCTGCTCGTGCCCCTCTCTCTCCTTTTAATGACCTCTGTTATCCTGCTAGTGATGGAGAGAACATTTGCTTAGGTTGTTGTCACTGTTACACCACAAAGATAAGCGCGGACACTCGCTCAGGTTTCGTGTTTAACATATCTCCACAGTGACATGCTATATAGGCACTCATTCAGCCGAACACACCTGGCAACAAACAGATACATACCATTCAATGTGTACGCACATGTGCATGTTTCCGTTCTGAGTGTGTGTGTGTGCTCAGCTGGGCTCCAACAAACCTTGTTAATATTGGTTCTGGTTATTTCAAGTAACACTCTCTTTAATCATGTACAGCTTCAATAACGTATGCCTGTTTTTTATTTTTGAAAAAAATAAATAAAAAAAAATAATGTGTCAAAGGAATTAATAAAAACATATTAACATATAAGTCACACACATATTAAAATAATTTGAAGACAAAATAGGATTTTGATGTATTATTATATTAACTTAAATAATATATTCTATTATATATATATATATATATATATATATATATATATATATATATATATATATATATATATATATATATATTAATATTTTTTATTAATAATAACAATTATTATTTTTATCAAGATTATATTCCTTTAATATGATTCTAATAATGATGAGGATTATTCATCATTCTCAATGTAAATAACAATAATGTATTATTAAATTAAACCTATTAAAGGAATTTGACGGTAAAATAGGATCTTGCTATATTAGTAAACTAGGATTTGAATAATAATAAAAATAAGAAATTATTGTTATTGCGATTAACTATTTATTATTATTATATTATTATTTTTACACATACAGCATTAGGTTCTCTAGAACTCAACTGAACATGTATAAATCACACAATTTGTAATACTTCTTATGTATATAAAACATCCAACATGAATGAAGAGAGATATGTTTTAAATTCATCCAGTCCCACAGGAAAAAGCCACAACACACAGTCCTGTGTGGTATGTGCCCTTAGTTTGCATTTTTCAGTTGTATAAGAGTGTTCAAAGACAGAACCGTTCTTATTGGCCGTGTTTTGAGATTGACTGTGTCGCGGCATGCCTTACTTTCATGATCCGTGTGAACAGACAAATTGCTTGTGAGCAGAATCCTTGTTATCATAGTCAGGCTGAACGGATGACTCAACATTCCATTTGGCTTGTTTAGAGATGCGTCTGGTTTTGCTCATCTGTGCTGCAGTGAACAGACTTTGATGGAGGTCATCTTAACTAACATTAAACTAATTCCAGACACGCTCGTACACCAGCACCAGCTGTTCGTCAGCCACAGTGGCGAATGTTGCGCAAAACTTCTGAGTCATCCGGGTGCGGATCATGTTTGTTTGCATGTATCTGTCATCGCAGGTGAACAACCCTAACAGTTTAATGTCTCATCTGGACTTGACGTCTTCTTTACAGACGCACAGAACCCAGCGTGAAGGAATCCCTTCTATGACACGCAGCTGTGTATAAAAAGCCGCCACATCTTTCTTTTTTAGCGTGTTTAGACAAAGCCCTTGTCGGTACTTACAGATGTATTGCCTCCTGAAATCTATTCCAAGTGCTCTTGCTTCTGTTGGCCTGCGATATTACTGTTACATTACAAATAATGAGGCCCAGAAAGACCCACTGCTCTGTTCTGTTAGCGCAACAGAAAGTTGTGTTGATTGTGATTAATGTCGAGTTGAAATGGAACCAGAAACAAACAGATTTGTTAATGAGGCTTTCCTATTAAAAAAATGACTATGTAAGTTTTTAGTGGTTGGTCAGTAGATCTGTTTTGATCAGAATGTTTACTTTAGTCTCAATCAGATGATTCATGGCTCAATTAACTCTGCCTCGAGGGAAACAGACGTTTGAGTGAACCGTACTCTGCAACAGGGGCTGAAAGTTCAAGCTGATTTCAGTGCTTTTACTCTTCTCTTCGGTTTTGTTCTCTCTGGCCTGAGAATAGGGTGATCAGAGTGAGAAAGAGCTGATTATTCTCTCTGTCTGAAGAGAAGAGAATTCTAGTATCCATCTGGCTCCCTTTAGTGTGAGAACCTGAGCGCTGCTGACGGATCCTCAACAAGCTACAACAAAGCTCTCTCTTACTCAGCCGTGGTTAACCAAAACGCTCTTACACCCTTTCCCATTAAATGAGTCAAATCGAAAACAGAAAAAACATGAGTCAAACATGTTGGATTTTAACTCACAGGAAACCTTGAAAATATAACAAGTCCAAAAGTTTAAATAACTAGTAAAAACTATTTTTATTTATAAATAAATATTTGAACATTAAAAAATTATCAAATTAAAATATATACATTTTGTAGTTTTTATCTCACAGGCAACCTTGAAAAATTAATAATGTTTTTAATTTAAATTTTTTTTTAATTTTATTGAATGTTATCTTAAATATTACACAAGTAAATATTAAGAGAAATAAATTAAATGCATACGCAAATATTAAAATACTTGATATTTATGTTAAATATAATATTCCAATAATGTATATGAATTTATTTAATTAATGACATAAAACAGTGTAGAAATGCTTATATATTTCTTATTCAATTTGCATTTGTTTTTAATAATCCCGTAATTCAAACTTTTGTTTACTGGTGTTTAAATTCGATTTGGAATGTCAAATTTCCATGTATTCTCAATATTCTTTGGATCCCATTATATAAACAATCGTTTTTTTCCCTCTCTCTTTTGTCTCTCTTTATTCTCAGCTTTCTAGGTCAAAACGCTATACTCAAACATGGGTTTCAGATGACAGACAGTTAAGTATATTCCCCTGTCTCTTCCCTGTGTCCCTTCATATCTCTATATCTCTCGCTCTGTACATTGCAGATTCAGCCAACTTAATCACTCCAATTGAAAGTGCCTGTGAGCAGTCCAAGCTCCCAGCGCACAGTCCAGAGATAAAAGAGAGGGCCAGTTGACTCTCATCCCCCAGGATAGCTGGCCCCTTATCCTATTTTCTGTCCTTTTATGAAATGAGAATAACAATATTCTGATGGATAAAGCGGTGGCAACATTCACCTCGCTGCTGGAAGGGGTCTCTTTTAAGCCAGGCTCGTCCGGGAGGCCTGAACTCTGACCTGTGTGTGGTAGAAAGCTATTCCTGAGGAAAACATATCAGCTATCACTGCAATAAATTTGTATTTATATACAATGTGTGTTTGTGTGTGTGTGTTGATGTGAGCACTGATGTGATATTACCAGAAGTTTGCATATGAAATCTCATCTTCACATTCACCTTTAACTCACAAAACTGTATTTTCCCCATATCGCTGGTTTTAGCACGGCTTCTGCAAACAGTCACCGTACTCTGTTTCAGTAATGCAGTGGAGCACATTTTTAATAGGTCTAGGATGTGAAAGCCTTCAGTGTCGAATTTCACTAGCGTCATTATTCGCTAATAAATCAGTGTCATATTAACATACTAGTCAGAGTCAGTGAAGACAATAAAAGTGAGCTTTTAAAGCCCATCTCCTCTAATGGACTAGATACTGACTCCATGTTTTGAGTACATTTATATTATTCATTATTAGTAGTAGCAGTTTTTATGAGTCCTTATTAAACTGTCTGACTTCATAAAACCCCACAGTGATGTATGATTAACTGCAATATAAACTATTTAGGTCTAAATGTAATATTTATGTATTTGAACTGCACACTAATAAACGTAATGCAAAACTTATCTTCAATCAAGATTTCTCTAATAGTACTGAGAAAGTGTATGTTCAATACACAATAACAATTTATATATACATAATATTGGTAATGTATATATTTATCAATAAAACCAATATCTTTCAGTCTCACATTCATACTTTTGAATAAATGCAATCGTTCACAATTAGAATTCACTTTGACAGTATGATTATTTAAAATCAAATAGAGGCAATCTGTTAAGAATAAACTATGCCATATTTTTTGATGTTGTTGTTGTTGTTGTTTGAGTGCAGAAATCTACCCAATGTCATTTATGTATGACTGACAAATATGCATCACATTAAGTTATTGTTAAAACGCTGTATTTCCAGATGGAAATTTATACATAAATAAATAAATTAATAAATATCAATTCAAACACAGGAATGTTAGACCTAAAATGTCTACTGTGGTGAAGAAAAAAACAGTAAACCATTGAAAAATTCGTTGAAATATCACATGAGGAAATGGTTGGCCATCAGAAGCACACAGTGCAGCTCAGGTCGGCTTAGAGCTACTTCACTTGAAGAACTCCACAAATAGTCCTATAAATATGGTGGTCTCTAGATAACATACCTTGTGTCATTAAGTAATTATTGTGGGTACTTGCCGAAATTGCTCCATTAAATGGATAATGTTTTCTAATTTAGGATCAAAGCTAGACTCCCCTGCCAACCGGTGGAGGACGTTATTGCGGGTTTCTTCAAAACGAGTCAAATAAAATGCTGCTCAGCGTGTGAGATGAATCATTGCCCTTCCCGCTCTCTTTGTCTCCTTCTGTACATCTATAAGTTGGAGAGGACGGCAAGTGGAAAGTATTGAGTTGTGGAGGGGGGTAGAGAGGTCTTGCGGATCCTTTGAAGTCTGATTAAAGTCTGGCGAGTAGCCAGATTCAAAACCTCAAGCTTAGATGAAAAATTCAGCATTTCCCCCTTGGAAAAGATGGACAATGCATAAAAATGCAGAAGCGCAGAACAACACACAAAGATGTCTGGGAATTTCCGGTCAGATGAACTCTCCGTCCATACAGAACTAATCAGTAACCAATGCTGTGAAGCACTCTTAACGCCGCTGCTTCTAAAAGTAGTCCGCCTAACACAAGCACCATTAATCAATAAAAAATAAAAAAAAGCTGTTCTAGTCTAGTCTGTTTATTGACTTAAATTACTATAATCCCTCACCATTAAACCAGACCAATAGCCTTTCAAATCCAAAATCCCTCCCCCTGTGTCAGACTGAGCCAATCAGGACACAAAGACCACCATCACTGTATCTCCTGTGGCTTTTAAACATACACTGGGTCCTCGTATGAACACAATGAACACAGCCTAGATAAAGGGCCAAGAGAGAAACAGATGTGACAAGCCATAGATCAGGCCACACTAGCGGATAAGAACTTAACTGCTGTTACTTTTTCCTCAGGCACTATGTGGGGACTGAATAGCTTTACTGTAATTGGTGATCTAACATGAGCCTGGTCGTAAGTGGGGGGACCAGGCAGGAGCAGTGCTTGCTGAATAAATTGTGGTCAAGTCCGCCCCTAGCTTTTCCAAGCACAATGATGGTTAGAACGAAGCTTTGGCCTTTCTTTGTGCTCTAGCCTTGTTTTCTTAAGGGAACTAAATCCACTTTGTCAGCAGTTAATTGGAGGATGCTGCTTTTCTATTATGCAAATAGGAAAAGTTTTCACTTCATTTAAAGAGAGCCACCTCTTCCGTTAATTAGGGGTGAAAGAGTAAGAAAAGCATTTCAATGCCCCTGCTCTGTTCCCACACCTGCCTAAAGAGACATCGTGGCTGACATTTCTATCAATGATATCCAGACTGGGTGGTCACAATGTACTGCCAGGCTCATGAAAACATGGAATCAGTGTATTGAGATGTTTATAAGTTGTACTTCTCTCGCGTCTGTTGCAATAATGTATATATCTCCTGGAATGGGGGATATCAATGGCATTTTGGCAACCAGAAACTTGAGAGATGCTTGCCAGATTTTAATCCTGCATTTGGAGCAATATAAAAAAAAATAGAAATTAATAATATGTATTTTTTAATAATAATTATTCAAATAAATATATAATTTATGATCCATTTAAATAATTTTTCAGCTAGTTAATATATCTGTCACTGAGGCTTCGGGTGAGGGGTTTAACCTGAATAAAGACTTGTGAGGAAACACACCTGTCAAAACCATGCGGAATCCCCCGTTCTTTCTTTTCTTCTGACAGAGGAAAGGTCAGCAAAAACAGACAAAGCAACACAAAGGTGGCGGTTTGTGTTTTGTTTTGTTTTGTTTTAAAGCCTGCTCTTCGCTGAAGCAGGGGGGGGGGATGCTCTACATTTTCCCATTTTCAGTTTTTTCCTCTGTACTGTCAGGGATGAAAAATCACATTCCACTCGGCAAAGGAAAATATAAAAGGAATGTGTTCTATAAATAAACCAGAAGGAAACGTATGAAAGCAACAAAAGAGCATTTAAAAATATTATTTTGCTCAAATCAGGTACATTGCATGTGGTTGTTAGTAGAATATGGTTATGCCATATGCCATTGTTTGGAACCATTTACAAATTCAAGCATGAGGTTAAATATTTAACCTCTGTGTATATTTAACAAATATATTTATGTTTTCATAACCAGGGCTCAACAATAAGGAAGATTTGTATTTCTTTTTAAGTTAAGATTTGTCCTTGCCTAAACAACATTTTCAATGGTCCCACTGCAAAAAATAAAATAAAAAGAAGAATAAGAATAAGAATAAGAATAAGAATAAGAATAAGAATAAGAATAAGAATAAGAATAAGAATAAGAATAATTCAAACAACTAAAAAAATATGTTTGTCTGAAATAGATACATTAATTTACATTTTAAATACTTTTTTAAATGTTATTTACAGTTCTAAAATATATATATATATTTATTAACATTTTTGCTTTTGTTTTGCTAAGGAAACTTTATTTAAAAATATTAATAATAATAGTAATAAAATTGTAAAATTAATAAAAATAAATAAATACACACTTTTATTTATTAATTAACGTTTAAGAGAGGATTACATCTATATAAATCTTAAATAAATAAAAAAAGTTTACATCCTTTTGGGGGGTGCGTGACAATTTCCTCAACTGGCCCGAAACACTCTCACACTGGCTCCGTGCTATCTGACCTTTCTTACTGCAGAGCCATGATAACTAATCCAAAATGACATAAATGGACACAAAAAGATAAAGAAAAGCCTCCTGTCCCATATCACAAGTGACAGAAGATTTTAATTGTGGCAAAAAACAAAGCTTGTCCTAAACAAAAAGCAGCAAGCCTTTCCTGTCAAATGCAGTGACAGAACACCAGCTGTTGGATAAGACAAAAATATGTTTTTCAAATCTGATGGTCACTATCCGCCATCCCAGCATCCTCTCTGCTTCCTGTTACCCTTTTTTACAGTGTCCAGTCCAGCTGTGTTCCCCATCTGTCTTCTGAATAGATTCCTCTCACTCAGTCTGTGGATGCTGTAATCTTTTTATTGTTGTTTTATACTATAAACATTAAAAGCCAGGAGAGCAGATGGCCCTCATATCGTCCTGCAGCTTTGATGAAAAGGCACCAGAGCAATATGGCTGAGAGGCACAGTGTGTGTGTGTGTGTGTATGTGTTAGTGTCACATATAGCTTACAGAAACCAGCAGGTGTGAGACAGGAAAAAAATCAAGTTACGCTTAGGAAACAGCTAAAAGATGTCAAAAAAGTTGACGATTCTGTGCAGGTGCCAATCGTGGAACAAATGATTTTGATTTGTCTCCTATTGTATTCTAGTGAACGTTTATTCTACTTCACTTATCCCCATGCCAAAAGTAGCTAGACTAAAACTCATTAGAAGTTCTTTGGCTAATGGAGAGAATAGGAGGAGGCGCGAACAGGAAGGGATGAAGACATAATTAGTTTCCTTCTCCACAGGAGACGGTGCGTTGATGAGACAATGAACAACAGAATAATGAGGAAAAGGCAAACTTTTCCATCATCTTCTGGTCTTTAATCAGGTAAAAAAAAGGTCAGTGCCTAAAAAAAGGGATGCTATGATGTTTACGATTATTATATTACGATTGTTCTGTTTTAAATCAATAAATAATAAATAATCATTAAATAACGGGGAAGTCGTGGCGGTTGGAGATTTGGACTCGTAATCCAAAGGTTGTGAGTTCAAGTCTCGGGCCTGTAGGAGTTGTAGTTGGGGGAGTGAATGTGCAGTGCTCTCTCAACCTTCAATACCACGACTGAGGTGCCCTTCAGCAAAGCCCTGAACCCCCAACTTTTTCCCGGGCGCTGCAGCATAAATGGCTGCCCACTGCTCCGGGTGTGTGTTCACTGCTGTGTGTGTGCACTTTGGATGGGTTAAATGCAGAGCATGAATTCTGAATAAGGGTCACCATACTTGGCCGTATGTCATGTCACGTCACTCACAAAAAAAAAAAAAGAAAAAAATCAAATGAACAGCCCAACCACAATTATGTAATATAACCATCTTTTCTTTACTTTACCAGCAAAAGGTGTGTATATGTAGGAAGTGTCTGACAAGCTTGACAAGGCTGTTATAAAGAAGTATGATATCAGATGTGCCAGTCTGCTGTTCAGTTTGGCACGCAGATTTCTGCTTATCACACAGGCAACAGACAGTTTTAAAGGATTTGCCGCTCTACAGCTGTATTTCACATCCAAGCACACACACACTTTTAATGCACATGCACACAATTTCTCTCTCACAGTCACACATTACAAGTGTGAGCTGTTAAGGCGATGAGTTTGTTCTTGAGTGTGGTAGGTTGCGGCAGCTGGTCTCGGGCACCGCTGACACATAGCTCAATTCAGTTGCACACTACCACAGTACTGCCTCCCCTATGATTTAACCCTTCTGCAGCAGGAAATGAAACACTCTAACCCCAGAACAGCCTAAAACAGTTGCATGTAAACAGGAGGACAGAGTGGCACAGGTGCGTTTGTTTGTATGTGCGACTATGTCAATCCTCTAAATTGCAAGTAAATCACTTGCATATGTGACAAAATTTATATATATATATATATATATATATATATACAGTATTGTTCAAAATAATAGCAGTACAATGTGACTAACCAGAATAATCAAGGTTTTCGTATATTTTTTATTGCTACGTGGCAAACAAGTTACCAGTAGGTTCAGTAGATTCTCAGAAAACAAATGAGACCCAGCATTCATGATATGCACGCTCTTAAGGCTGTGCAATTGGGCAATTAGTTGAATTAGTTGAAAGGGGTGTGTTCAAAAAAATAGCAGTGTGGCATTCAATCACTGAGGTCATCAATTTTGTGAAGAAACAGGTGTGAATCAGGTGGCCCCTATTTAAGGATGAAGCCAACACTTGTTGAACATGCATTTGAAAGCTGAGGAAATGGGTCGTTCAAGACATTGTTCAGAAGAACAGCGTACTTTGATTAAAAAGTTGATTAGAGAGGGGAAAACCTATAAAGAGGTGCAAAAAATGATAGGCTGTTCAGCTAAAATGATCTCCAATGCCTTAAAATGGAGAGCAAAACCAGAGAGACGTGGAAGAAAACGGAAGACAACCATCAAAATGGATAGAAGAATAACCAGAATGGCAAAGGCTCAGCCAATGATCACCTCCAGGATGATCAAAGACAGTCTGGAGTTACCTGTAAGTACTGTGACAGTTAGAAGACGTCTGTGTGAAGCTAATCTATTTTCAAGAATCCCCCGCAAAGTCCCTCTGTTAAAAAAAAGGCATGTGCAGAAGAGGTTACAATTTGCCAAAGAACACATCAACTGGCCTAAAGAGAAATGGAGGAACATTTTGTGGACTGATGAGAGTAAAATTGTTCTTTTTGGGTCCAAGGGCCACAGGCAGTTTGTGAGACGACCCCCCAAACTCTGAATTCAAGCCACAGTACACAGTGAAGACAGTGAAGCATGGAGGTGCAAGCATCATGATATGGGCATGTTTCTCCTACTATTGGGTTGGGCCTATTTATCGCATACCAGGATCATGGATCAGTTTGCATATGTTAAAATACTTGAAGAGGTCATGTTGCCCTATGCTGAAGAGGACATGCCCTTGAAATGGTTGTTTCAACAAGACAATGACCCAAAACACACTAGTAAACGGGCAAAGTCTTTGGTTCCAAACCAACAAAATTAATGTTATGGAGTCGCCAGCCCCAATCTCCAGACCTTAATCCAATTGAGAACTTGTGGGGTGATATCAAAAATGCTGTTTCTGAAGCAAAACCAAGAAATGTGAATGAATTGTGGAATGTTGTTAAAGAATCATGGAGTGGAATAACAGCTGAGAGGTGCCACAAGTTGGTTGACTCCATGCCACACAGATGTCAAGCAGTTTTAAAAAACTGTGGTCATACAACTAAATATTAGTTTAGTGATTCACAGGATGCTAAATCCCAGAAAAAAAAAAATGTTTGTACAAAATAGTTTTGAGTTTGTACAGTCAAAGGTAGACACTGCTATTTTTTTGAACACACCCCTTTCAACTAATTGCCCAACTGCACAGCCTTAAGAGCGTGCATATCATGAATGCTGGGCTCTTGTTTGTTTTCTGACAATCTACTGAACCTACTGGTAACTTGTTTTGCCACGTAGCAATAAAAAATATACTAAAAACCTTGATTATTCTGGTTAGTCACATTGTACTGCTATTATTTTGAACCAATACTGTATATATATATTATATATA